>NC_135627.1:7305000-7608030 GCF_053574225.1 Canis aureus
CCAGGGATCCACAAAACAATAGTTCCCTAATATCAGCCAAATGAGTGATACCCCATACATAAAGCCTTGATACACAGATTCAAGGCCCAACACTATATTTTGGATGTGACAGAGTTCCCTAAAAAGCCCTTTCCATTACCTGGCTCCACTCTTCTTCAGTAATTATTCACTTCCATTCTTAATTACTACCTTTGAATACGGAGGACTCTGAGCTTTAACAAACCATTATCTCTTAGCAATACATCCACTTTCTCAGTGACATTCATAACCCAACTACTAAACTGGAATTAATAAATATCCTTAGGTATCCAAATATGTTTCCTCTCTTCTCTTTCTTATCTGATTTAATGCCATCAAAAATAACTTTCAAATGATCTTTAAGACTTTCAACACCAATTTTCTAATTGCTTAACCAACTCTAGCTTTTCCACTTTTTACTTTCAAAATACTTCACTATTTCCATATGGACTGTAGAATTCAGTAAAGCTAATTGATGTAGCATATGAAGTCTTTCAAAAGTGTACCTGTATTGGGATCCCTGGGTGGCGCAGCGGTTTGGCGCCTGCCTTTGACCCAGGGCGCGGTCCTGGATAGCCGGGGTCGCGTCAGGCTCCCGGTGCATGGAGCCTGCTTCTCCCTCTGCCTGTGTCTCAGCCTCTCTGTCTCTCTCACTGTGTGCCTATCATAAATAAATAAAAGTTTAAAAAAATAATAAAAAAAAGTGTACTGTATTTATCTAATTTATTTTCTTCAAGTTCACTGCGAATAATTTTATATCTTGCATCACACAATCTATTACTCATTTATATGAGCCCAACTGAGTTAGAATATCTTATTATATGGTTGGTGAAATATTTGGATTTTCTCTTCTGTGAATTCATAACCTCTATCAACTTTATAATTGGGTGGCTTACTTTTTCCTTTTAAAATCTTTGTTCATCATGAAATTTTACTTCTGGCTGAATTTTCTACTAAATTTATTTTTCCAAAAATAAATAAATAAATAAATAAATAAATAAATAATTTTTCTTCTAAATCTAATGGCTATCTATTGATTTTGTTTGAGGGTGTTTTCTTCTGCAAAGCTTTATTTTTATATAGGCTACCAAGCCACTCTTTTATAGAATCTTGATATAAGCCTCAATTAAGAAATTTCCCCCATGTTTTATTAATTCCTCCATGGTTTTCCTTACATGATGAATATTGTTTTATTCTTTAGCTTTTAACTATTTAATTAATTTGAATCACTCCCCCTTTTTGGTAAGATATGTTTCCAATTTTATTTTATTTTTCTTAAACAGCAATTATTAAGCTGTACTATCTGCATACATTAAATCATCCATCTTTTTCCTCATTAAACTAAAAAGTGAAGGCACTTGGGTGGCTTAGTTGGTTAAGCATGTGACTTTGGTCATGATCTCAGGGTCCTGAGATCTTGCCCCACAGTGGGCTTTGCATTCAGTTAGAAGTCCTTGAGATTCTCTCTCTTCCTCTGACCCTCCCCCTGCTCATATGCACTTGCTCTCTCTCTCAAATAAATAAATAAATCTTAATTTAAAAAATAAACTAAAAGATCAACTTCATCATATGCTAAATTCTCCTATAAGATTGAATCTACTTTCTGTATTTTCTCTTCTATCCCATTGATCTAGATTTGTTCTAATAGCTCTACAGTACACATAAAACTTTATAATTCTGCTTCCAGTCACCATTCTTAATACAATTTTTTTCGTCCTTTCTCTGGCTGGATTTCCTTCCTACATTTGGGCTAAGGCTCTGTGGAAGACCGTTCCTCTGGAGAGAAGTTCTTTGTGATGGAGAAGGCTTTCAGCACATTTCACAAGGATTAATCTTCCCCTCCCTTCCCCTTCCCAGAGCTAAAATGAGATCTTTTTGGATCTTCACCATAGGAACCTAATAGAGTTCTGGAAGTTAAAGACCAAGAAAGTACACCCCTGCCAAGAGTTCCACCCTCAGGAGGTTCTCAGTCTCAAGGTAGTCCACATTTAATCTCTAGTAATTCTTCACAATTGCCATTTAATGTTCCAAGTTAAGACTTCAACAGCTTCTGTTTCAGGTGAGCATGTCTCAGCTATATCTCTCCTATTATGCCATCTCTCCAGATTTCAAATAGCACTTTGCCCTGTGACTTCAATTCTTCCTTTGGTCCAAAAAGTCACTAGTTTTTCACATTTCCAGCTTTTGTTGTGTAAAAACAAAGTGATGACTTCTAAATTCTTTGTCTCTCAGAATTGAAGCTGGACATGAATATTCTTGGACAAAATTTACCAAAACTTATTCTCAGTATATTTTGAGATTAATAAAAAAAAAACCCTCTACATGTACACTAGAGTTGAACAATTAAATGAATGACAGATGGTCAGAGCCGGGTTTCTCACTGTTGGAGTGGGTATTTACAGGCAGGCAAGAGGAGGGGAGGCTATAAAGATCCACGTGATAATGGATTGGAATTGGAGACATCAGCATGAACTGTTTAGTTTAATATAGATACAGATGATTACATATAGATACTGCAGATATTACCTATGTGTTACCTAATATGAAGTTAATATATACACATAGTTTTCCTTGCTCTGTGAGTTGAGAGAACCAGAAGCAATCACATCACCATAGCAATGAGCCAACCTAGCTCCAAAGTTTTTGGATGCTAATATCATTCTCCAAAAAGAAGACCCAGGATCCTTGGAGAAAGAGCTGATTCTAGGACAAAGCTAGCTAATATGAAAGATGACTCTGGAGCATCCTGTAGTACAAGAAAGTAGAGAAGTACATACAACAAACAAGCAAAAGACCATACATATGGATATTGTATACCAACACAACACAAGAGCCTAATTAAAGAGCATGCTAAGGCCAAAGTTGTAACAATTTGAGCAGCAAACTAGAGTAGCACTGGGTTTAACACAAAATATAAATAAACATCCATGAGTTTATTCACTCCTATCCATTCACTCCTATGAATGAATAATTAGATAAATAAATCAATGAGGGAGAGTAGACAAGTCTCCTGTGCAGAAGAGCTCCATTTATTTTATGTAGATGCTCCATCCTCAAGGAAGTGTGACATAATTCCACATTGTTTAAATTTTATTTTATTTTTTGAGTAATCTCTACATACAGTGTGGGACTCTTAACTCGCCACTTCTAAATCAAGCATTATACACTTAACTCTACATTGTTTACATGTGCATGGTACATAGTGACTTCCTTCAAAAGAAGGAAGTATGTAAAGGAAGGGGAGGAAGTAACGTTAGTGGAAAGCCCTGATAAGCACTATTTCAGCCAAATACTTAATTTTAACATATACAGTGTCATTTGATAGTTAAAATCATTGATAGGATGTATAGAGAATGGGACTTTACCTCTTGGCCTCCCAAGATCACATAATCTCAACCTCACTATTAAATAAATATCAGATGCATCCCAGTTGAGGGGCATTCTACAAAATACATTTCAGTAGTTCTGAAAACTCTCTTGGTTATTAAAAAAAAAATGGCAAAAAAAAAAGGCTAAGAAACTATAACACTACAATTAGATATACTGTGATCCTGTATAAACTCCTGGACAGAAAAATAGGATCAGGTAAAAACTAATAGAATTTGCATAAATAGTTATCTTTATTTTACTCAATTATAACATATGTTTTTGATTTGTAAATTGCAACAAATAAACCATATTAATAGTTTATGTTCATAGAAGAATCAGAGTGTGAGGTATATGGAAATTGTACTATCTTCAAAAGTTTCTGTGAATCTATTTTTTAAAATTATATATATATATCTGAGGCTGCAGAAATCTGGGGCAGCCACCTTCAAGAAGGCCCTCTCAGGGGCCAGAACTTCTCTGTCAGTGTGAATTCCAGTCGGGACTGCATAACTAAAGCACATAAAATACTTATTAACACATAGATATTTATCAAAATAGATTTATTTCACAATCAACTACGGGGGAAGTAACTTTTCATTCACAACAAATGTTTCCACAGAATTTTCAATTTTCTTAATAGAATGCCATTTCTTTCTCATGCTCAACTCTGAAGAATTATTTCCTGTACTAGCATGATAACACAATAAAGTGATAGTTTGAGAACTTTCCATGACTAAAATTTCACTTCTACTCAACATCTATCAGAAACTTAGCCAAGTGTAACTGTATTTCCATAATATTACTCCAATGAAATGAAATCCATCTATTCCAGTAAATATTCTAAAATGTTGACTTTAATATGCTTTTTCTTTATCATGACCTCTTGCTTAGTTTCTGGAAAACTATTACCTAAAGTATTCTATACTCCTTTCTTACAAACATTGCATTTATTGATTTTTTTGTTCACTTTCTGGACCACAATTTTTTTTTTTTCGAATAGATCACTAAGATGAAATCCAGGGACTCTATATGCAACCATTGCTGGCTGTGGATCAATTATAACAGCTATATGGAGCCTTAGTATTAGTTGTCTGTTGTTGAGTTATGTTGTTATGAATTTTCCTTTGGCTTGACTTATTTTTAAGTATAATAGAAGAAACAGCAACCTTATACTCATATCTGTCTCCACTATAATGGCATTTCCTTGAGGATATTTTACATCATATTACAGTGTCCTCATCCTTAGCACTCCTAGGGGAATAATCTCTATATTCTTAACGTCAGGAAGTGGGAGAATGAGGAATGTCAATGTATGGTAAATTCCTTACCTTATTTTAGGAGAGTCAAAAGTTATTATATATAACTTAAGTCTGATTCTGTTTGGAAATGTGCTTTAAAATAACATTTTGAGAAATATAAAGGCAATTTTAAAAATGTAATAAAAATAGGATGGATTTTTTTCATTCAAAAAAATAAAAGCAAAAATAATACACATGTCAGAGAAAAAGTAGATAAAAGCATCAAAATTTTAATATTAGGTGACTGAGGTAAAACCGCCTATATCAATTATGAGAAATGGGTTAAGTTCTTCTAAATAAGAAGCAAGAGATTTCATAAGGGGACTGTGCTTCTTGTGTGTTAGAAATATTGTAATATTCTGACTGGTAGCTGTGTGGTTACATTTACTGAAGCTGCAAATTATGATTTAGGCTTTTTTTTTAAGAATTATTTTTTTAAGATTTTATTTATTTATTCATAGAGATGCAGAGAGAGAGAGGCGCAGAGACACAGGCAGAGGGAGAAGCAGGCTCCACATAGAGAGCCAGACATGGGACTCGATCCAGGGTCTCCAGGATCACACCCTTGGCTTCAAGCGGCGCTAAACCGCTGCGCCACCAGGGCTGCCCTATGATTTAGGCTTTTTATCTATTATTACCTGTAGCTACTTTAATAAAACTTTTGTTTTTAAAATGGGTGAATGCAACATACAGACACACTGAATACAAAAGGTATTAAAAAAATAAATAAATAATGGATTGGGCTATGCCAGGGAGGGGGGATAAATCTGCCTGAATTAATGTTAGAAAATAAATATTCAAGAGAAAAAGTATTAAGTGAAATACAGCAAAAATTTCATAAAGTATACAATGCACAAAGAATAAGTACTAAATACAAATATGTGTTAAATGCCATTTATATAAGAAGAAATTTTTAAAATATTTATTGTGGAGCCTTTTACATGCCACTTGGTCTTTAATAAAACAAGTAAACAACAACAAAAAGAGACCACATATGAGGAACATAATTGATGATATTGAAATAATATACATATAAGCTATATACCCTAAGACCATGGAGCATTGCTTTCTTAACAACTATTGGTAAAGCATGTATCCATTTTGCCATATCCTAGGCAACCTCAAACTCCAAAAAAAATCCCAAATTTTGTAGTCTAATACTGGCCTACAAATTTAAAACATAATATATTGTTTACAAGTTTGTTAAAGATGCAGTCATGCAGGCACATTCATGCCCTGATTTTACTTATGTAAGTACTGTGAATTTTCTAGGAAAATACTTGGTATTTCTTTAAAATTTTTCAACATGTTATATAAAATTTGACTTAGTAACCTTTATCCTAGACATCTATTATCATACAATAATTAAACACAGAAACAAAGATTTAGAGACAAATTTGACATATTGGTTTTATACATTTTTATGAAATAATTTTCAGTGTTAATGCAAATTTACTTTAAACTTTTGTTATATAAATACTATGATATAATTTTTGTTAATATACCTTAATATTAATAATAAAATGTTTAACTGAAAAATATAAAAGTATAAATAGATAAGTAGACAGGTAGATAGAGATATATAATGAAATACCCATTTTGGAGATTACATATGGCTTCCACATAAAAATAAATAAATAAATTGCAGGATTACAAATATTGCCATTGGCTAACAGTGATATTTTCTTATATATCATCTTATTCTGATTTTTACATTAATAAATATAATTACTTTCAAAAAGTCAGAAAATAAATAGCTATTAAAATAAATGCTTACAGAAGTATTATTATTCAGGGAAAAATAATCATTTGTTAATTACATCACTAAATTATTTTCTTTGAACTGTAAGTAATACCAGAGCACATTGTAACTTAAATATTTTAGAGTTTAACGTTTCAATTTTTCCAATAAATTTCTATAGTTATCTTCAAATATAATTATCAATGAGGTAGTATGTAAAGTGAATTTGACAAATTAACATGTATCATCCACCATACTTAAAACACACATTATATAGCAATGTTACAAAAAAATGTAGAACTCCATTATTCAAATTGAATGGTCAAAGCAAGTATCATGAGCATCTGAATGTAAAGATGGATTTAATTGCAAAATAAAACAAAACATCTGTCATTCCTCATTATGCCATGATTTGAGAAACCTCATGTTATCTGTGGCATTTAGATATTTAAAAAGAGATAGCAAGTAAAGTTAATTTTGACTACATAATTTTGCATATAATAGGGTTTCACTTATAGGTTAAGAAAGAATAGACTTTTTCAATAATTCAAGGACAATCAGGTTATTCATATCATGATTATGACTATCAATTACAATTGATATTAGCAAAAGCTAAAATGACATAGCTTTGCAATTTACAAAATACTCTCCATTTTTACATTGGATGCCCACACACCTTATAAGGTTGGTTATTGTTAATATACATATTTATTTATACCTGTGTATAAACAGTTCATATTTTATTGTATATATTCATTATTATTCTCAGGAAATTGATATTTAATTATCACATTGAGCAAAACTAACTAAAACTGTGTCAAACTTCAGTAGAAACTCCAATTCTTAAAAAAAAAAAAAAAAAAGAAAGAAACAAAGAAAAGAAAAAAAAGAAACTCCAATTCTTAATTTCCAAATATTTGCAGATTAAGTGAAAGTATTTGAGAAAATAACAAATTGCACAGACACATCTGCATTTGGGTCAGTATACAAAAATCTGTGAAACTGGGCTAACTTTTACCAAAACAATATTTTGAAAAGGAAAAAGAGTGCACAGAAAGATCCAAAGCTAAATAGTATTATGTGTGTTTAACAAGAAAGGAAAATCAAATGGTAAAAAAGTCAAGGCAACAGATATTTCGGATTACAACATTGACTCTAACATGTAGCTTATGGGAAAAATTAAAACTCTTAAACCATCTCTCTTTAAGGTATCTTCCAGATATGGCTCTCCTTCCTTCATTCATCTTCTCATAATGCTATTTTCTGAAAATTTATATCAAATAATCAATGAAATTTGGTTTAATACTAATGTTTCTGTTCTTGGCTAAAGTTTATTTTGATTTGAGTAAGCCCTCCAATACTTACTAGGATTCTTAAAGTTCTCTAGTGTAATATTCACTTGAAGTGATAGCGTTTCACCATGAATAGGTATATACCCTCAATAAAAGGGCATTGTAATAGAGCAAGTATAACTTATGCTTTTAGGTTTTAAAGATTGATCCTGAAGCAGATAATACATTTTGCTCTCTTAGTGATCAGGATCAACCATTTTAATAGAAATAACCAACTCTTTGGTTATATGGACATGATTATATCACCATATTGATGAAACTGATAATTATCTTTACCTTTTTTTATGACCTCCACAGACTTTAGGCCTTTGGGGAAAGAGAAGGTCTCTATAGGAGCAACTAGAATAAAGTTGGTATTATTCATTATAACTTTGAAGACACTCTTTCAAAAGCCTAGTGTATTGCATTTCTAAAATACTCTGAGATTCCATAGCTTGAAATAATATCTCATAGCATTATAGGTGATTGTTTTAGAGAAAGAAAGCATTTAAAGATGAATTCCTTGAAAGGAAAATGAAAACTCTTAATAAAAATTACATTAATAAATGTTTTATGGCTTAAGTTTAAACAAGCAAGATTTATCTACTTGCAACTAAATCCATTGGGTGATTATATAACTACATTAAGGACACAGTGGAATTCAACTTAGTTGTTCTTAGAAGAAATTAACAATCTTTGCAACTATTGGAAACATGAAACTAAACTACTACTGCTGAAGGCATCTGATTATCCATTGAACAGCCATTAATTTTGATCCAATTTTGAAAATGGATCAAAAAGGAAACATTCAGAAGAGAGAAAAATATGCATGTTTCAACTGAATAATAATAGACCTGTTTCAAATTCCCTTCATCAATGTAGAAAATAGCCAATCAATATTCATATCCTTAGTAAAATTATATGATATTATTTTTACAATAATATATTCAAAATCTAAGTATCTCTTACATATTTTACTACTATCATTTTGATATTATTCATTGCATGCTATATCATTCATGGTTAATACATTATTTTGACATATTAATAATTTAGCAGAATTACTCTGTTAAATCAGCTCATTGATTCTGTTATGTCTCTAAGCTAGATGCTTTTTTAATCAAATGTTGTCTAAATATAAATTCAAATTATAGTCAGGAAGTCAATTTTCCAAAAATTATATTTTTATCCAGATTATAAATTTTAGTTACAAACAACTTAAGAGGGCAGACTATTTTAACTTAAAATGCAGGACCACTATAATAAAAACACCAACATAATTTGATTTGTTATGTTAATTAAGGAGAGCAGTAAATTTAGTTTAATGAGATTAGTTTAATTTAGAATTAGTTTAATGAGATAAAACATTTTTGAATCCCAGTTCAAGTTTCAAAATATGAAAAATATTTCATTTTAAAAATTCATAACAGAGTAAACAGTAATATATGTTTGGGACATTTTATTGCCTTTTACATACTTTATTCCTATATTGTGAAATAACTTCATTGTTAACATCGCAATAGACAGTACACCTCTTTTTCACAAAGGATACATTTCAAGACTCCCACTGGATGTCTGAACGTGAAGATAATACCAAACTCTATACATGGTATGTTTTTTTCCGAAACATACATACTCATGGTAAATTTAAGTCAGACACAGTAAGAGACTGCCGACCATAATAAAATAGAACAGGGATGCCTAGGTGGCTCAGCAGTTGAACATCTGCCTTTGGCTCAGGGCATGATCCTGGAGTCCCAGGATCGAGTCCCACATCAGACTTCCTGCATGGAGCCTGCTTCTCCTTCTGCCTGTCTCTCTCTCTCTTTCTCTCTCTCTCTCTCTCTCTCTCTTTCTCTCTTATGTGTCTCTCATGAATAAATAAAAATTTTTAAAATATTAATAATAAAATAGAACAGTTATAACAATTTTACTAGAATCAAAGTTATGTGTATGTAGTCTCCTCTCTCAAAATAGTTTGTTATACTATATTCAGACTTCTTTTTGTGATGATATGAGACGATAAAATGCCTACATGAATAATGCAGGTGTTGTGACTTAGTGCTAGGCTACTACTGACCTCTAAAAATACATCAGAAGGAGGATCATCTGCTTTCGGGCCACGGTTGATCCCAGGTAACTAGAATCTTTGAAAGTGAAACTGCAGATTAGCAGGGGATGACTGTACAAAATAAGACTCTTGCCTAAAATGTTAGAAAAGACATATTTCCTTCAAGTCTCTCAATGAAAGAATGCGGTGCTCATTGTCCAGCTATAGTAGTTCTCAGATACGTTCCTCAAACTATTCTTGCATTTTTTCCTCCTGAGACATTTAAAAATACAGTGCACACATTATATATGTCTAACATTTTTTTCCATGGGTATCCTAAACTTAAAACATTGTTTTTATAAATACAATATCATTAACATGTTTAAGGAAATTAACACCAATTCAGTAACATAGTTTAACATATTCTGAATAATTCCCGTTTCCCCTATCATCCTGAAAGTCTATTATAGCTTTTTGTTGGTTTGTTTTTCTATTCAGGATTCAATCCATTTTGACACATTTGTTGCAGGAGTTTTGTATTTAGTTTTCTGTAATCTCAATAGTTCCCAACTCTCTTTCTCCCCATGATAATGAGGTTTTGAAGATTCCAGGTTTAGTCTTCTTTTAAAGCAATCATATTTGCAATCTTCACTCAGATTTTGACTTTGTTTTTTTGAAATTAGATTATGTTACATTTTTTAAGCAATAATACAGCATAGGTATTATGATGTCTGCCATTGTATGTTATCAGGAGGTGGGTGCTTAGTGTGTGTCCATTTTGGATGTAATTAGTTGTACGACAGTGGTGACCAACAGGTCACTCACAGTAAAGAAACATATTTCGGGATCCCTGGGTGGCACAGCGGTTTGGCGCCTGCCTTTGGCCCAGGGCATGATCCTGGAGACCCGGGATCGAATCCCATGTCGGGCTCCCAGTGCATGGAGCCTGCTTCTCCCTCTGCCTGTGTCTCTGCCTCTCTCTCTCTGTGTGTGTGTGACTATCATAAATAAAAAAATTTAAAAATAAAAAAAAATTAAAAAAAAAGAAACATATTTCAGTTTGCAACTGATACTTAGGTAGAGTACTTTCAGGCTACATGGAAGTCTTATTCCCCAGCAACTATCACCCAATCGAAGATACTTGCCTAAAATAATTTTACATTGCAAATTAGTTGTAAAATTGAAATTTTATGATTGTATCATGTCTTCTGTATTCATTACATAATATTTTCTGTAGTTATGTTTATACCTATTTTTCTTATATTTTTACAATTTTTGAGTATCAGTATGCACTATTATTTTGCATATTATAAATGTCTACTATATTACTGCATAATTCATTTTCAGGGGCAAATCAATCTAACTTGTGATCTCACATGACAAATTGGAAGCTCAGATATGGAGTCATATATTTCATATTAAATAAATTTCTCCATGCAGCTCTTTCTGATTCTAATTCTGACAATTAGTCTTAGAACATGAAGATTTGAGCACTAAGTGTATTCACTGATAATGGAACATTGTTTTAAACCTATTCAAAGGACACACACACATACACACACACATCATTAAGTTTATACTGTCACCTCTAGTTAAAGTCTCTCTTTAGGTATATCTGAGATCAAATAAGGGATCAAGGTGCTTGCTACTTCCTTCTTGCTAGTCCATTAAGTACAACATCATCAATGGACTGTTGAAATGTTTGGTACAGAATGAAAACAAATCTCCTCAAGCTTGCATTGTGTTAGAGAGCAAAAGAATTGAAATAGGACTGCAATAAAATACTGAAGATATACCACCGCCGTATAAGATGGAAGCAAATTGCTTCTATCCATGTGATTTTTGATCCAAACAGATTTGTCAGATCAAGAAATGCACATGGGGTTCTAGCAGGCAGTACAAAGATACCACATCAAAATAACAACTGTGATTGATCAAGACCTAAGTTAACCAAAATCAAAAGTCAGGGTAAAAGATCTATCTTTTGCATTGGCCAAATAAGATAGTTGAATGGAGATGCAATAGGAATCCCTAACCTTCAGCCTTGCAAGTTTTTGCAAGTTCTCAGGAATGCAATATTTCTTTCAGTTTATTATCTCAGTGAGGGATTAGGGGAACATTATTGCTACTTCATTCCATGACCCTCAACCATATGGGTAATGTGTCCATAATTAGGAATATTTATCTCCTTTACATATACTGAAACTAAGTACATAGCTGTAGAATGGAGGCAGGCCATCACTCCCTCTATAAATCCTTTTTCAAAAAATGTGGCTACACTGCCTCTAGTGATGAAGATTTTGGTCTTTAGGTATGAATGTTAGTTCAAATTCAACAAGGAATAATCTCCAGAGGGGCTATTTCCCCTACTAGAGTACTGACACCTCCATAAAGGGCCACAGGAACCTCAAAAATTGCTTAGAGGAAGACTCAGAACACAGGTATGGCTCTGTTGCAGGACCTTTTTTTTTGTTTCTCAAAAGGACTTAGGGTCCCCTTCCATCCAGGAGCTTCCTGTCTGTAAAAAGGAATATTTTCTTTGACTTAGGTAAGAAACCAGGAATTCCTGCAGTGGTTTCTCCACTTGGGCATTTCCCAAAAAGACATAAGAATTTTCTGCTTGAATAGGCAAGTGTTACCTTGGTAGGTGGCTTATGTATTTATTCCTACATTTAAGGATCAATTCCTACAATTAAGGATCAAATGATCATTTGTGGTGGCTGATTGATTGCAACACTTTCTTGATCATTTGTGGGGGCTAAGGACTGCAACACTTTCTTGATCCCTCCATCTCTGTTATTTTTCACAATAATGGTGCTCACTTGGTCTCTCACTCTCAAAAGACAGTGACATAACTGAGCCACTTGACTTTTGTCTCCAGCCTACAAAAGGCAACCATCACAGAGGACAGTGCAGGTATGAAGTGGTTGGGATGGTTTCACAACACTTATTCACTTATCCCATTTCCTGAGCCTTCAGACCCTACTCACCTCTTTAGTGAGCCAGAAAAGTTCTGGTATTTCAAACTCACCATCTTTAGGAACTCATGCAATCCAGGCATTAGTTAGCCCATTGGGCTCTCAGTTCCCAGGCACAGTATATGAATCCTCAAATCAAGGATAAGTACATGAATATCTAATACATGTAGTCTATTATATCTGTTACAAAATATCTGTTACAAAATATCTGTTCCTAACCTTCTGATCATACATCCTAGCAAAATGCTGCATCATTAATGTGAACAATCTGCTGCAGTTCAGTCTGGCTATGACTATTCACATTCCCTCCATCTGTCTGTCCTCATCACAGGAGCTCATCATTAGAGCCTCACCCAATCACACATTCCCTCCATCTGTCTGTCCTCATCACAGGAGCTCATCATTAGAGCCTCACCCAATCACAACTGCAGGCACAGAATCCCAGTTCTCGTGATCTACACCAAGTTTGTGTATGTCTTTTCAGACATGACTCTCAATCCAGAGACTTATGGAATACAAATGTTGTTTGTTGATCTCACACTTAATATGCAAAGGTGAAATGGGCAGGAAAATTAAAACAAGTGGTTTGGCCAGGTCTGAGTTCAAGTGGATAGGAAGGTGTAACAGTATTATGGATGCAATTCATGTACAGTCTTAGTGACTAGCACAGTAGCATGTTCTCCTGCATTGCTATGCTGTATACACAGTTTATGAGAATGTTTTTCCTTTCTCATTCTTTTCTTTAAAAAAATTTTAAAACTCAAATGAAAGAACATATTTAAATTTTTATCCCTCAAGTCTTAGTTTACACTAGTGAAAACATCATATTGGCTATGGAGATTGGAAACGGGAGATTGGAAGTGGAGGAGGGAAGTTGCCACTGTAGGTTGAGAACATTACTGTGACAAAAATATCCTCACATACCACTAATGAAAGCAAAGAGTACTGATCTCAATGTAGTATTGGATCCGCTTACAAATGAGAAGATAAAATCATGAATAGCAAATTATTAAGACATAGAACTATATATTGAGTAAATGAATGAAGAAAGTTCTAAGACTTCAAGAAATTATTCAATTCAAAATCCTATAAAACCTATTTTTCATTGCTGGGAAGATAACTCCATTATCACATGTAAAAATTATTGAAATACTTATTTCTAAAGAATTAAGTATTTTTAGAGCATTTGTGGACTTTGAAATGCATAGGGATATTTTAGGGCTGTTTGTTTCAATATTTCATCTTAAAATCTGTCTTCTTGATGCCCTCCCCACACCACCAATTGATTAACTTCAAAGCAGACAAATATGTAAAAGCTTATATGGATATGACACTTCATAGAACTAGAAAATAGCCGTAAGTGTTATGATTTGTGATTCCTTTTGAATAATATGCCAGGACTATAGTATAGAAGACTGTTAAAACTTCCCCAAATTAGCTGAATCCTAAAAACTAATCCAGTATAATATTTAAATCCTTTTTCAAAAAATGTGAGTTTAATTTATTCATATATAACTCCTTGCTAACCCTCTTGTTATTGAGAATTTATAAAGATGGCCAATTATCTGATGAGAAGAACTGAACATTAGTGTCAAGTGATTATTTTTCTCTAGGTGTACCTGCGTATTTAATAAATTAGGTTAGGTCACCTTATCCTGGAATTTTGCTAAGGCAAGAAACTGCAAGAATCTCTATTTTAAATCTCACATTTTTAAAATCAAAGGTCTTTGGATTAACTTGCTTGTCTAAAATCACACAGAGGGTTAGCACAGGTGAAACACAGCCCCATATAAACAAACATTCCCATTCCTCATTTAGCACAAATTTTCATTTAATAAGAAATAAGAAATAGGAAGATCATCCTCTTTTTATCCTTCTATAGAATTGAGATTTTTCTGAGAAGCAAATTTTATTTTAGGTCAATAACTAGGCCCGGTCTATAAAATTCAAAAAATCAAGTAATGCTATTATATCTAGAATAAAAGGCACTAGAAAAGAAAATGGCATCATTAAAAACAAAAGAAAATATGAGTTGGTGAATCAGTACTCAACATCTTAAGGCTACTGTAGTTGATTGTAGTATTATTATGGCATTGATGAGTGTGGGAAAAGCATAAGAAATGCTACTGGTATGACATTGATAAATGTGGGAAGGACATGTAAGTTTTTTCAGACTGCTAGGTTTTTTTTTAACCCATCTGTGAGGCTATTTTACAGGAAGTGACAATCCTCTCCGCTACTTAAAATGATTGTATCTGGCCCAAAGACAGACTTTTAATAATGAAACCAGTTGTTTGTATCTACTTGCCATTGATTCCTTTTCTGAGAAAATATAATTATACTAGATGAGAAATTCTTCACCACCCATCATCATTAGTTTCTCACAGCTGAAGCTGCTTTGGTGTGACAGCTTTCACCCCCTGATGGCAGCATAAAGGGAATGGCTCACCTCATGGAAGCCTGCTGGCTCCTGCTTCTCCGCTCCTCTGGCTCCTTTATCCTACCATCTCCCACAGGCCATGCTCAGCCTGTCTCCAGACCACGCCACTGGTGACAGGAAGCTGCAAATCAAGGCCAGAACAGCAGGAGCTGGTGGGCCCTCTTAGAGTGGTGGGTCAGATGTGGGCGGGTTTCGTGAATTGTCCCTTGACTCTGAACTTTGTGAAATGCCTCCCTAAAGTCTTGGAAAAGACCTCTATAATTGCAGTAAATTCCTGCTTATGTCCAGGGGAACCTGGGCTTATCTCTCTTCATGTGCCATGGGAAGGGAAGGGACCCTTCATCCACTTTGAATGTTCCCATGCACCTTTCTATTCTGTTCGATCACTTGCACCACTCTGTGGTTAACTACAAATACAAGGAGACAAACATACTTCTCTATGCTGTACACTATAGCTACTTTCAGTTGGATTCTATCCAAATGACTTTCCCCATTGCTTGTGCTGTTATTTAAGGGAACTTATAAAACAGACCAGTCATCTCCCGGGAAGAACAAACCATTTTAAATCACATGTAACGTTGTACGTCCAGCAGCAATAGAAATTACTTCAAGATCTCTTAGTACAAAGTATACAATACTTGCCTGCAGTCAGAATTTTCTTAAGTAATCTGCATTAAACCTCCAAGTATCTGGCACAAATGTAATGAATTATAAAGGAACATTATAAGTAATAGTAATTACTTATTGAATAGGTTTGCTGTGAATGCAGTGTAGAGGTTTATGACACTCTTTAATAAAACAGGTTTTTGGGGTTTTTTTTTTTTGAAAAATCACAGTTAATATTTAAGTACTCTAACTTTAGCAATGACACCAACCTGAGAATTACTTAAGTAGTGTCATCTCAGATAGATATAATTTTGAATGTTTAGAGACAGCATGTGAAAGGTTAATAGATGAAGACAAAGAACATATATTCAGGTTATGGAAACAACTCAACAGTACTAAAAATAAAAAAAAAAAGAGAGATATAAAACTGGAAGCCAGTATGGTTAGTTATAAACTATTAATTACAGTTATTTTTAAACTCTTAAATCATTTAAACTTCTTCAGATTTTAAACAGTGAGTCTCTGAGGGAATCCTGAGTACACCCTTTTAAAACCTAATGCCAGCCTTGTTTCATGGCTCAGTTAACCCGATTCAGATTAATGATCTTTTTTGTACCCTATAACATAAAAATCAGTCACAAGTGACAAGATATTTATTTTGGAAGCACTGTACCAACATTCCAAATATAGCAAGGCTGAAGTGTATAACTAGAAATAGATACATTGAAACAGACATCAATATTTGTGCCTATATAGATGATTTGCTGTCTAAGAAACATCTTTTAATTGGATATTTTAGAGTAAAATTAATTTATTTCTTATAAGTCTAACTGCAATAATTTCTAGGAAAATGATTTATTATGGTAACAGAGATACATTGACAGTTCAATAACACTGATCAATGATACTCCCCAATGGACAAATGGTATGTTCTATGCTTTGAAATGGCATCTAGGTATTGACTACTGAAAAGCCATTCTCAGAGGTCTCCAAGTGTGAAATAGTATTTGTGCGTATAAATGTCAATCTCGTCCATTATTCACTTTAGAACGCAACCTTGCTCTGATATAAATGGTTCAGTAAGTCAAGTTCTGCATTAGATCTATAGAGTCAAGAATGTTTTTCTTAGGATGGGTAGGTATTTTTGTATCAGTCCCTCTTCCAACTAGAAAGTTATCTTCCATAAAATCACCTCTGTCATACATTTTTCTTTTCCATATATCCCCTATCAAATTGGTCAGGAAATGCTATGCTATAGCAATAATCTCAAAATCTCAGTGGCTTGACAATTTGCTCTTAATTTACTTTTAACTCCAGTAAGGGTCAGAGAAGGAGTAGGGTGAAGCTCTGGCAGGGATTGGAATTCCTTCAATCTAATAACTACACAGACTTCTGCACTTTTGAGTATTCCCCTGGATTCTCTACCAGAAGCCAGCAGGAAAGAGAGAGAGGATGTGAGGTGGTAGATGGATGTCTGGAGGATTGACCTAGTAAGTGACTAACGTTCTTTCCTTTGTCAGGACAGCCATTTAGACCCATAGGTCCACAGGGAGCCTGGAGAATGCAATCTTCCCATAATTCCTAGAAAAAAATGAAAATAAGAAAAAAAAAACCATTGTAAACAAACAGCATAATCCTTGACACACACACATACACACACACAAACACTATATATATATATATATATATATATATATATATATACAATTCCAATATATATGTATATATATATATATATAATTTCCAAAGTTCTGTTTTCATTACTATTACTAAGTCTCCACTAATATCACAGTCTAGACGTTTACCAATTCTTTTCAGATTTTTGCTTCCTATTTTCTCTTTCACAGTTTCAACAGTAACAATAAAATTTACCTTTTTGTCCCTAGCCAAGAGCAAGAAACCTTAAGTAGACTCCCTTTGATTTAGTAAATCTTGTTGGGTGTACAGCTCTAATAGCCACTACATCTCCCTTAGAAAACTTGCATGTAAACAAATAATTATCACTTCATGATGAAGAACCTCCAAATGCTTGTTCCACATTCATCTCCTTGATATGTAGGTATAAAGTTATGTAATTTACCGAATTGTATCTAGTAACAAGGAGGTCAAATTTTGCATAACAGATATTGACAAAACTGATATTATGGGTCTCCTGATGTGGTACAATATGAAATTCACATTTTTTAACCAAAATATTTAACAGGATTTTAAGCAAGCCTTGAGAACTGACTTCCTGTTTCTAAAAACAAAAACAAAAACAAAAACAAAAAACAAAATGGATAAGAATTAAGTGGCACAATGAAGTAACAATTCATCTGTCTTATAATTTGCAGTCTCTCTGAAAGCAAAAATTGAAACAAAATTTGTGTGAATCTATTTTATATAAAAGATAATACTAGGAAGCAGAAAAAAAGAGAAGAAATGGAGAAAGGTCAATAAAATTTATGTTAATTAAAAGCTTATCCCTGCAGGCAATAAAAGCACAGTCCCATTGGGAAAGTACTGAGAAACCATGTCAAACATGACTTTGAATTTCCCTCCAAGGGACAATGAAGCTGGGGTATTGTTCCATCTACTCACACGTTCCATCTCTTGTAACCCAGGGGGTGCCAACTGCCCTACCAAAGGCAATTGCCAACAGTACTATAAGTCTTTAGACAGTGAAGAAAAGAAAGTGAGAAAAAGACAGAAAATAAAATACTAACAAATATTGAATCAGATAGAGGGTTTATAAATGCCCACTGTACTGTTCCCTCTTCTTTCCTGAATATAAGAAAAAAATCATAATAAAACATAAGAAAGGAAATGTTTCATGCCAAACAGAATTTCAATGATATGCTCCCTAATTTAATAATATTAGCCAATTATAACCATAATCTTAGAAATTTTGTACATAAGTATCATAATACTTTCTATCTTTTTTGAACAACTCTAAAAATGTGGGTAATTGATGTCAAATAACATAAGTACCTCAGATCTCTTTCAATATATTCACTCTTCCTAGTATAACATTATATTGATGACATTTCAACTGTTGTTATAACATTTATTCAATGCAAAGAGAGATACAGACACACTGGTAACTTTGAAAAGTCATACGAATTCTGTCATAAGTTTGAGTCATTATGTTTAAATCCATAGTGACAGTAAATTAATATAGAAGCATACTGTCAGTTATGTTTGATGAGGCTTTTACAAATAAATAATCACAGTAGATGAAGAGGAACTGTCTCAGGAAGTTAAGCTGATCACTAATGGTCTTTTCTAAGAATAATTAGGAAGGGTCAAATGTAACTCACAGACATAGCCTCAACGTTAATTGAGGAGTTTCCTTATCTAAAGATCTGCTGTAAGTATAGAATTTACATAATTATATATATATATATATATATCCATTTTCTCACTTGATGATATTTACAAAAATATAAAGAAATAAATACAAATAAAATAGATAAATTAAACTCCCCCCCAGATAAGTTTTTCATTATTACACAATGTATGGTAGTGAACTGAAAGTGTTGAAATAATCCACATGATGTAAATAAAGGAGAGAAACTTACAGAGTCCTTTGACAGTTTCTCATATTTTCAATCAAAAAAGTTGTCATATGTTTTCATTTATAAGCTCTAAGTACTCAGACTTTGCTCACAATCCAAGGACTAACTGAAGACTACTCCCTTATTTTATTAAGAATAAAGTATAGATAGAGAAGAACTATAGCTTTCGTTTTTGTTGTTTTGGTTTTCTTTTTTTTTAAGATTCTATTTATTTATTAATGAGAAACACACACACACACACACACACACACACACACACACACAGAGGCAGCGTCAGAGACACAGGCAGAGAGAGAAGCAGGCTGCATGCAAGAAGCCCGACATGGGACTCGATCCCAGGTCTCTAGGATCAGGCCCTGAGACAAAGGTGGCTCTATACTGCTGAGCCACTGGAGCTGCCCATTGGTTTTGGTTTTCATTCACTTAGGAGAAGAACTCCTGTACTCATTTCCAGCCAATTTATTAGATTATCAGGTTAAATCAGATAGAGGCTCAAGTCTTGATATCCAATCAGTGTCTAAATTTTCTTGGATTATTAAGTCTGTTAATGTATGACTTGGACTCCTGTAAGGAGAATAACCAGCAAGAATATTAATTTATTCTCAATCCTATGGACTCATATGCTGTCACTTCAGTCTAGCCAGACTGTATACCATTATGTAAGCAATTGGGAAAATTTTGTCCTACTATTCTCACAAACATTATCAGTGTATATTTCTCAAAACTTTTAATAACATCTGTGTGGAATTAGAAAACAATACGGTTGGATTTTCAAAGAATATGAACTGCATTGAATGACTCATTTTTAACATTTGTGAATCTGAAATGCATCTGAAATCAGTGGGTTTTACACTGAAAATGGCCAATTTTTTGTGAGTATATAAAATAATTATATTCCTTATAATAAATAATGTTTGAACTCATTGACTTCCACAGCATGGATGGTCATCTAATCAATCTCATGGATGACTTGTTACAATGAAGCCCAACTTGAATCACTGAAAAGAAACGGAAACAAACAAATAAATAACAACAAAAACCAAACCTCAGACATTTTAGTAGCCACTGAATAGATAGTATCCTCTTGAGAAAGGCAATTGGATACATAGATTATACAAATCAGATTTGAGGGACATTAACAAATATTAACTTTTGTTTAAATGCTGTCAAAGGTGTGGTTGCCTTTGTCACTTAAAGATGTTTCAGAAGTAAATGGCAGAAAACTCAACTGACACATGCTTCCTTTATTAGCTCATGTAACTGAAAAGACTGGAGTGTATCTGGATTCTAGCTCAATAGACATCATTAAATGGGGCTGCTTTCACTCTTGTTAACTGCATTCTTAGGCTCTTTGTGGGCTCAAAATGCCTATATCTTAACTTGCTTTAAGCTGAGTAGAAAATGAATATTTATTTGATGTAGAATTCAATGAAGTTTATTTTAATTGCATCAACCTGGAACATGTGCCAAATCCTGAACTAGAAGCTAAAGGCACGTGATATTCTAATGGGCACATTTTGAGTTGCATATTCATGCTTAGGATGAATATTACCCAAAATACAGAGAATGGAGAGTCTGTAGATATTTCAAGAACTGTTAATACACACAAACACACACACATACATTACACGCATTACATGTAATTTTGCATATGCAAACAATACACTATGTAAAATGTGTATAAATATTTAAATATGTTGCACATAGCATATATACATTATATATAAATTACACATCTAATTGGAAATACTGATATATTAGTGTTTGAATGTGAAAAAATCTTTTTTTTAAAGATTTTTTATTTATTCATGTGAGGAGAGAGACAGAGACATAGGCAGAGACACAGTTTCCTTTGGGGAGCCTGAGGCAGGACTAGATCCCAGGATTTCAGGATCATGACCAGAGCCAAAGGCAATGCTCAACCATGGAGCCGCCCAGGTGCCCCAAATTCTTCTTAAATATATGAAAACTATAAAGCAATTTGAAATTGGAAATCTTAGAAATACATGAAGTATAAAAACAGAACAAAAATGCTATTATAATCAAGAAAAAATGACAAGGCACACTGATGCTAAATAGAAGTAAAACAAAAATGAGTATTAGTATTTAAGAGAAAAAATGTTTTAAATTTAAAATCAGTAAGATATACTATTATCTATTTTCTAATTTTCTCAAGTAGGTAAAGCTATCCAGACAAAATGTACCTTAATTTTTTTGTGCATATTCCAGAATAATGACAACTCTGATCAATGTAAAAATAGTTGAAAGGATGTAGGCATAAGGTCTCCACATCACCAAGTCAAACCTGCTTACCTGAGAAAAGACATGAATGTTCTTCATGTCTAGCTTAAAGAAAAAAAAAGAAAAATACAGACTTCATCAGTTTGTTATCAACCACGGCTTTATCATCTTCTTCAACTAACTTTCAATGTGTACTTTTCCCATTACCTTCAATTATCATGGCAAATAAAACTGCTATTCTTAAAGACAAATGAAACTCCTCTGACCTAGACTTATACCATGCCCAAAAATGTGATAATTTCAAAAGTTGAAGAGGCAAACAATTAACACTAAAGAAATAATTACTTGTTAATGAGTTAATATATCTAAATTTTTAAAAAATAAAAACAAACAAAATCCTAAAAGAGATCACAGGCCATACTTTTTCTGACATTGACCATAACAACACTTTTCTAGTTATGTTTCCTGAGGCAATGGATATAAAAGCAAAAATAAACTATTGGAAGTATGTAAAAATGAAAAGTTTTGTGCAGCAATAGTAATAATAATAATAATAATCAGCAAAACTAAAATACAACCTACTGATGGAAAAAGATATTTGCAAATGACATATCTGATAAAGGGTTAGTATCCAAAATATATGAAGAACTGATACAACTCAACACCCAAAAGACCAAATAATCCAATTAAAAAAGGGCAGAAAACACAAACAAACATTTATTCAAAGAAATCATCCAGGTGGCCAACAGACATGTGAAAAGATGTTCATCATCACTTCTCATCAGAGAAATGCAAATAAAAATGCATTCTGCACATCTTTCAGAATGGTTAAAATCAGAAACACAAGAAACAAGTGTTGAAGAGGATGTGGAGAAAAAGGAACCTTCACGCACTATTGGTGGAAATGAAAACTGGTGCAGCCACTGTGGAAAACAATATGGAGATTCCTCAAAAATTTAAAAATGGAATTACCCTCTGATCTACTAATCACAATACTGGGTACTTACCAAAAGAATATAAAAACACTAACTTAAAAATATATGCACCATATGTTTACTGCAGCATTATTTATAATAACCAAACTATGGAAGCTGCTCAAGTGTCCATCAATAAATGGAAGATAAAGTAGAAGTGGTATATAAATACTAAGCTATAAAAAATGAAATCTTATCATTTACAATGACATGGATGGATCTAGAGAATATTACGCTAAGTGAATAAGCCAGTTAGAGAAAGACAAATACCATAGGATTTCACTCATGTATGGAAATTGAGAAACAAAACAAATGAACAAAGCAAAAGAGAGACAACCAAAAAACAGTTGCTTAAGTATATAGAAAAAATTAATAGTAACCAAAGAGGAAGATTGTGGGGGGGGGGGATGGTGAAATAGGTGAAGCTTAAGAGTATACTTACCATGCACTTATTGTGATGAGCACTGACTAATGTATAGAATTGTTGAATCAATATATGTACACCTGAAACTAATATAATACTGCATGTTAACTGTACTTGGCATAAAAAAATGTAATACCCAAGGGGCAGAAACAACAACAATAACTACAAACAGACAAAACAAATGTAACTTATGTGTACTATTTTGTCTTTGACTCCAGAGTATTAATGGGGTATATGATTCACTTTTTAGGGTATCTGACAACACCACACAGATTCCATTCTGAGACTTGACACTCAGTCCTATGTATTCATAATACCCCTCATAAAATTAGGTTGCAAAACTTGAATAGCACAGGTCCCTGCCATTCTGGAACTGATCCCCACGCTTGTATAATACAGACTTCATGGCACCTGGAGCTTCATTTTTATTGTCACTGCTCTTTCCTATTACCCAAGGTAGAAGTTGATATGCAGTAAGTAAACAAAAAACTAGCGCAGGAATGAGTGAATAATCAAATGAATGACAGCATATATGAATACTGTCTCACATTAGGCAAGTAGGATTCTTTCTCATTGGAATTCGCAATTATGTTGCAGACACCGTAGTGTCTTTTGTTAATAGTTACATTGGAAGTCATGTAGACTGGGGCACCTGAGTGGCTCAGTGGTTGAGCATCTGCCTTTGGCTCAGGTTGTGATCCCTGGATTGAGTCTGGTATCAGGCTCCCCATGGGGAGCCTACTTCTCTCTCTGCCTATGTCTCTGCTTCTGTGTGTCTCTCATGAGTAAATAAATAAAATCTTTAAAAAATAAAGTAATGTAGACTTAGAGTTGGGATAACATGAGCATGGTGAAGTAGAGAATGCCAGCCTTATAAGAGAAAACAATGCAGGAAGAAACTGGCATTCAGACTCATCAATTCCTGGATCCAATTGTTTTCTAGGCTGAGCTGCACTTTCTCTCCTTCATCTCTTCAAAGTTCTCACAAAACCTTCCAATTAATTCTTTTCTCTTGTAAAAGATTGAATAGATTCAGTTCCTTGCAATAATACATTTCTAATGCATGTGATAATGTACTTTTCATATTTATTATAGTCTCGCGTTGCTTTAACCACTTGAGGTAGCACGATTAACTTACAGCTTCTGTGTCCTATATCTGAAATTTTAGTTTTCACTAGTGTGCCCCTTCTAGAGAAGTCCCCATCCTTATGTCACAGACAAAGAAACAAAAACAAAGGAAAATGCCTGCCAGTAGGAAGAGGAATAAAAAAAAAAAAAAAAAAAAAAAAAAAAAAAAAAACGAGACCAAGAAAACTGGGCATGTATATATCTTGGTAACAGCCATTTGTCCCTGTGTCTATGGAGAAACAGGAGAGAAGCAGTCACAATCACAGCATAGGTAATTGATCTAAATAGCACGAGGAGGTAGGATTGGTTTTACACAATGAGGGGAAGACATCTTTTATGTTGGGACTTTCTTCAACATTGTTCCATTTCTCAGATGTTGATTAGCATAAATCAGGGAAGTAAGTTCATCGAACGCTGGGCTTTTGCCAGCCAGGTCCTTATACAATTACAAGGGATGAGATAGTTTTGTGTTTAGGTAAGAATGACGAGAAACTAATGGCTCATGGATGTTACTAACCAGGAAGTAAATAAAGAAAAAAGATAATAACAGATGGAAAGAGTAGAACTGGAATGACAGAAGACACCCCTCCATAGAAGCAACAACAACAAAAAAAAAAAGGGCAAAAATTGAATCCACTTTTTCAGAGCTCTGGAAATGAATTACCTTGCAGCATTTCTCAGACTGCTTATTGGGAAAAAGGTGACTTATCCTCAGTAAAAACAGTGACCTTTGTGGCATTTTAACTTACAGAAGTCCCATTCCATGTCCCCTAGCTCAGCAGTAACTGTGAAAAGAGCAGTGTGCAGACTATACTAGAGGAAGTAGACAGACCTCATTCACAAAGAACCTGTGGCCTGTCTTGTTCTGACCTGTCAGATGTTTACATGCATGACAGGCTCAAATTGTCTCTGCCTGTCTATTTCATCTAATTCAAGATTGACCAAATGCTAAAACTGCTTCCTGGGGAAATTTATCAAAAAATATTTACAAGCTAATTATTAGGTTGCTGCTGCCTGAGGCAATAGACAACAGTTGTCACTAACCCAAAAAAATACTACAATACTAAAAGCATACTAACTAAAAGCAAAAACAAACCCAAAAACCCGTAGAGGAAATGCTGGAGGAGTAATACATACATAGATCTTAAAATATACACACAGACATGCACACATACACATACACATTTCTGAGGATCTAAAAGTCCACACACATGTTCAGGGCTTTGAATGTGGTTAGGGAAAACTCCCACCTGACGTTGACACTGTAAGGTTAAAAGAAGTAAAGACAAAGTTCCAACTGGCTTTAATACATACACAGAACTGTAGGCAAAGACTGGAAGTTGTTTTTTGTTTTTGTTTTGTTTTGTTTTGTTTTGTTTTTGTTTGTTTTGTTTTGTTTTGTTTTGTTTTATTCCAGGTATTTAAGAAACTCCCTTTACAATGTGTGGCTAACTTCTAAGCCGATGGAAGAGGAACTTCAAGGGCCACGCTGACAAAGAATAAACTTTATACAGACTTTACAGTTAGCTCAGAAAAATCACTAACTAAACAAACAGCAACATCTGAAAAACACATAAAAAACAATAAATCTTGGGGAGGACAGAGAACCTGATTTCCAGAGTTGCCATATTATAATATTCAAAAAGGTTAATTTAAACAAAAATGTTCAAGACAATAATAAATTAGAAAATATGGACCTTACAGAGGAAAAATAAGTCAATAGGAACTGTGTCAGAAAAAGCCCAAGAATTGAAATTTTTAGACAAAGATTTCAAATCAGCTCTTTTAAATATTTGGATGAGCTAGAGAAAATTATTTCCAAAAAATTAAAAGAAAATATGAGAATGACATTTTATCAAACTGAGAATATCAAATAAAAATAAATACCATAAAAAAATAGAGGGGCATCTGGGTGGTTCAGTGGTTGAGCATCCATCTGCCTTTGGCTCAGGGTCCTGGGATCTAGTCTTGCATCGGGCTCTCCCCCTGCCTTTCACTCTGTGTCTCTCATGAACTAATAAATAAAATATTTTTATAAATAGAAATTTTGGAAGTGAAAGTATGATAACTGAAACAAAGAATCCACTGGAAAATACCAAAAGCAGATATGAACAGACAAAAGAAACACTCAGCAAGCCTGAAGATGGATCAATTGATATTATCCAGTCTGAGGAATAGAATAAAACATAAATGAAGATAAATGAACTTATCTTAGAGTCTAACTTAGGCTTAAAGTCTTGTGGAACAGCATCAAGATTACCAACACATGCATAATGGGAGTCCCAGAAAGAAAGAAAAGTGAAAGGAAGGAGAAATAATACTTAACTAAATAATTCCAAAGTTGAAAAATACTACTCTACAAATCCAATAATCTAACTGAACTATGTGTAATATAAAAGCAAACATATCCACATACAAAAACATTTTAAAAATCTCTCAAATCCAAATATAAAGAATCCTGAAAACAGCAGGGCAGAAGTCATTCATCATTTACAAAGGATCTCAACAAGATTAACACTGATTTCTCAGCTGAAAATACGGAGGCCAGGAGGAAGTGAGATGACATAATCGAAGTTCTGAAATGAGAAATACCTTACCTTCAGCTAAGAATTCTTTAACCTATAAACTACTCTTCAGTAATGAAAGAGAAATTAAGACATTCATATGCAGACAAAACTGAGAAAGTTCATGCATACTATACCTGCCTTACAGCACAAGGACTACAGCAAGTCTTTCATCCTAAAATGAAATGACTCTAAACAGTAATTCAATTCCACACAAAGAGATAAAGAACACTGGGAAGAGTAAATACGTAGGTAAATATAAAAGATAATACAAATGTATTTTTTGTTTGTGCCACCTTTTTTTCCTATCTTATTTAAAAGACTACTTATTTAAAATATTACATATTTACAGTAATTATAAATCTAGGTTGATGCACACATAATACATAAAGATGTAATCTGTGGGAATAATAGCATAGTGATGAGATAGGAGATAGGTAGGTCGGTAGATAGATATGATATTAAGTTGGTACACATATATGTTAACTTGATATTAGTCCAAACTAGATTGATATAAATTAAGATGTTGACTAGATGTTAAGTAAAATGTCAATTCCCAGAGAAACCAATACAAAATATAGTAAAAGAAATTTCAAAAGAATTAAAATAATACACTAGAAAATATATATTTCATATAAAACAAAATGATAATGAAAAAAATGGGGAACATAAGCCATAAGATTTATGACATCAGGTTAGAGAGCCTGGGAACATAAGCCATGGCAAAGCAAAGAGCAAATAGCAAAACCACAGAAGTAAGTCCTTACTGATAAGTAAACTAAATATAAATAGATTACCCTCCAATTAAAAAGGCAGGGAGTGACAAGATGGATATAAAACTATGATCCAACTTTACTGTCTACAAAAGACTTACTTTAGATGTAAAGATACAAATAGTTTTTATGCAAAAACCAAACCAAAACAATAGAACAAAACAGAACAAATAGGTTTCATGAAGGCAGTAGTCAAAAAAGCTGAAGTAGATACACAAACAGTAGACCAAATAGTGACTTTGTTTTTAGATACCCCCATGGAAAAGAATGAATTTAATGCCCTTTATCACACTATATGAAAAATAATAATAATTCAAAAAAAGTCAGACCTAAAACTATAAGACTTTTAGTAAGACAAAAAGATAAATATCTGAGTGACCTTGGAGTAGGAAATTATTTTAAGATATATAGAAAAAATATACATATGTTTATATATATATTATTGTTATATATATTTATATCATATATATAACATATATATCATATATATATATCAAAAAAGCACAAGAAATCAAAGAATAAAATAGGTGAATTGGACTTCATTAAAATTAAAATATTTTGTTCAACAAAGGCCTCTATCAAGAAAGTTAAAAGATAAGCTATAGAATGGGTGAAAAATATTTGCAAATCATTTATTTAATAATGGTGTAGCATCCAGAAAATACAAAGAACATGTATAATTCAACAATTAAAAGACAAACAACCCAAGTAAAAACTGGTCAAAGAATTTGAATAGACATTTCTTCAAATGAAGATATACAAATGTCCAATAAGCATACAAAAAGATGTTCATTAGCATTAGCATTAGTTATTAAGGAAATACAAACCAAGCCACAATGAAATGATGGAAAGAGTTGTTTCAGAGCATATCAATACCCAGTCTCTACTCACAGTAAATTAGATACAATTGAATTACGTGCCTAAATTATTAAAAATAGGAAATACATCCAGGACATACGTGCAATTTCATTTATATCTCCTTGAAATCATGTCTGTATTTGTTTATTTATAATAATCCAAAGGGTGAGATTTTAGGGGCGCCTGGGTGGCTCAGTCTGATAAATGTCCGACTCTTCATTTATGCTCAGGCCGTGATCTCAGGTTGTGAGATAGAGCCCTGCAATGGGCCCTGTGCTGGGTGTGGCACCTGTCTAAGATTCTCTCTCTCTCTCTCTCTTCTGCCCTTACCACCCCTCTCTCCATATCTAAGAAAACAAACAAACAAAGGGTGGCATTTTAGAATGATTTGCCTTGCCTCTAAAACAGGAGAGACATTGAAATCATTCACTCTAATATCTTGAATCTCTATGGAAAAACTCAAATTTTCTAAATGGATGGTGGAGAGAGAAAATTAACAGAAGTTCTAGGAAGCACTAGTAATGGTAGATTTTTTTTTAGAAAGAGAAAGTTGGTATATGTATATATTAACTTGATATTAATCCAGACTAGATTGTTGTAAATTAAGATGTTAACTAGGTTGTTAACTAGTTAACAACCATTTAATTGATTTCGTTGGAGGAGGTCTTTCAATTCATGAGAGGTCATTCTGCTATAACATATGATTTATAAACATATAAATATAAATGTATAAAATATTTCCCTAAACTTCTAAACACAGGCTTATACACAAAGAAGAATACAAAAAAAAAAAAAAAAAAATCTGGAGCTGGTGTGCTATAGGGCTTTAAGTTACCATTCTATAAATGATTACTGAATTTTCAGTGTTATAAAATGATTTCCATTTGATTCATTTTGGTCTATTTGCTGATATGTTAGAAAGGCATCCACTAAAATGTTCCCAAAGGGGACTTGAGGCTTGGATGTAATTATTACTACTATTTATTGGGTACCTGTGACTCCACTTAATATTTGAAATTACTGGGATACCTGAGTGGCTCAGCGGTTGAACGTCTGCCTTTGGCTCAGGGTGTGATCCCAGCCCAGAGATGGAGTCCCACATCAGGCTGGGCTGCCTGTGAGGAGCCTGCTTCTCCCTCTGCCTATGTCTCTGCCTCTCTCTCTGTGTCTCTCATGAATAAATAAATAAAATCTTTAAAAAAATACTTGAAATTACTTTATGTTAAATATTTGAAATCTCTATTACTGCCATTTTATGCATTAGGAAACTTAGTCCCAGAAAGGTTAGAGAAATCCCCCCACCCAAATCAGGAGAAATCTGTGAATTAAACACAGAACTGTCAGACTTTAAATCCAGCATGCTCTTTACTACTAAAATATATATAACCTCATAATAAAAATAAGAGAGGCCCATCATGCTGTTTATTCCATGTAATCCATGGAATTTAATATAAGGAACTATTTAGGTCTTGTATCCTATACTATTATGGAATGGTTAATAACCAAGTGCCTATTGAATAAGCATAATTAAAAAATTAGAATAGGAGGGAGTGGGTGGAAGATAGAGGAACTAGGAGATGAGTATTAAGGAGGACACATGATGAGATGAGCACTGAGTGTTATACTATATTTTGGCAAATTGAATTTAAATTTGAAAAAATTAGGGCAGCCCAGTTGGCTCAGCAGTTTGGCGCTGCCTTCAGCCCAGGGCCTGATCCTGGAGACCTGGGATTGAGTCTCATGTCCGGTTCCCTGAATGGAGCCTGCTTCTCCCTCTCCCTGTGTCTCTGCCTCTCTCTATGTGCCCCTCATGAATAAATAAATAAAATTAAAAAGAAAAATAAATTTGAAAAATTAAAAAAAATAGAATAGGTGACTTCACAATTTTCAAATGTTAGAAAAAAACTTGAAAACAAGACATAAATAAAAGATATTCTAGGAAAAGTCTATTTACTGAAACAAATTTTGTTTTAACAAAGGAAAAACTGATGCTGCATAATTCAGAGAAGTCATCAGAAAATCTGCTTGTTTTTAGCTCTCCCTATGGTTTTTGTCATGGAGGCATAATTAAATATAAAAAGAAAATTTCCATATAGCATGTTCTATGAGAAGTTGAAAAGAGAGCATTAGAAGACTGTCATAGTGGAGATCTATTTTAAGACGATTTATATAAGACATCCAAGATAATTATACTGTAGAAGTTATCTTTTCTATATTTAGGAAGCATTTTAAGTAATAAATGCAGAAGAAAACCATCAAAGTCAGTAGAAATAGAATCTGATCACTTTTCAGAGTGATCCTGAGAAAATCACACAATGGCTAAAGGAAAAAAAAAGGACTTGGGTCATTATTATATTGGCACAGAATTAATAATCTAATGTTTTATAGAAAAAGAAAACTGTCATTAGGTTAACAGAATGACCTCCCCTTCTTCACTTCTGATCAAAATTTATTGAATTTACTAACCATTAATACTTCAACTCTTAATCTGGTCTGAGTAGCTGGTTGAATAGGTTAGCAGGAGATACCAAACCATAGAGTTAGGGAGTCAGTATCCACATGGAACATTTAGCTTTGCTCCTATTATCATAATGATCATAATGGCTTCTCTAACTTTGCTCTGCTTCCTTGAAAACAGAATGAAATTGATATACATTGAAAATATATAGAGCTGGGCATAAAAAAAATTTTTTTCACACGAACAAATAGGAGCATCTTTGTCTAATAAGGACAGCTCTTCTGAAATTGCTGAATTTTAAATGTTCCATATGTTGAAACTTCCTGTAATATTGATTCTTCTTTCAAAAAGAATTTATATATGAGGAACCCAGGAAATTTTCACAATCTAGTTAGGGAATCTAAGCATAAGTAATTAAAAAACTACTGGACAAGACAAGACTATGGGTCTTTTCTTTCAGCAACACCACTGATAGTCTGAGAAGATGAATGTGATATGATTTCTGTAGGTCAGATTTCACACACACACCAAAAAAGATACCTGTTTTTCAGTTTTTGACTTTTAAATGAACATCAGATAATGATTTAGTGTAAGTATGTCCCAAATCTTATGTAAGGTATACTTATACTAAAACATTATTTGTTGTTTACCTGAAATTTACATTTATCTGGTGTCCTGCATTCTATGTGTCAGCCTTGGGTTCAGAGTTGAGTTAGTAGAACAAAGGATATAAACTCTCAGGGTTTCCTTTAAAGAAATACTTGTGATTACTCTTGGGAGGCAGTCATATAAAAAAAAAATTCTTTCTCTGAGAGTTAAAAAAATTTTAGGAAAAATATGTTTAAAATTTCACATACTCAAAAATGATTTTGTTTGTAGATTAAACTAGACAGAAACTAGAAGGAGAAACAGACTGCATGAGTTTTACTTGTTACCAAACTCACTCTTCAAAATAATCCCTTCAGAAATCAGTTCGATTCTTTCAGTGAAACATTTTGCAAACTCTTAAAGATGGAGGCAGTGGAATGCTTTCTGTTAATTCCATCTTTGATAGTGAGTGCTCCATGGGTAAATACTCAGATCACTCAATGTTTTCATCTTTGTTTTAGCCCCTTTTCAATCACCTATCATTTTACAATCTCAGAGTTCATTACTATCTACATTTAGAAAGGAAATAAAAAATGGGAAAATTCAGTGAACCAGTTTTCCTATTTGATGAAAAAGACTTTAAATTCTTTAAAGATTGAAGCTAGGTTTTAGATTACCTATTGGTTTCATTCTCCTAATAAAATGAATAAATGACATCTGGCTGCCTCCAATTTAGAAAAATTCTCTGAAAAATTATCTGCCAAAATCTAAATTACATGTCTGTTTCAAGAATATTCATAAAACTGAAACTTTAACTATTTTAGATATGTTCAAAAATATATTTTATAATAACATCATGTATTATAAAGTGTTTCTTAAATAGGAAATGTTTGACTTAAAATGTTGATATTAAATTCATGTATATATATACATATATACACAGATAAATAAATATATCATACCCATTATACTTTCATGTGTTTATATAACCATATGTAACCTTTTATAGGTATATAATATGTGTATGATGTCAGTTTTTGTATTTTTATAGAAAGGAAAATAACAAAGTTTAAATCAATCAGTAATTAATGATTTTAAAAAGCTTGTTCAGGCTTTGTGAAATATGTAGTTAAGAATATGTAAAAATCACTGTAATTCTTGGCTAAGTCAATATAAACAAAGGGTCAACTCCTTTCTTTCTTTCTTTCTTTCTTTCTTTCTTTCTTTCTTTCTTTCTTTCTTTCTTTCTTTTCTTTCTCCCTTATTACTATATGTAGACTTATATTGAAAAATAATCCTAAATATAACACATTCACTGAATTTTTACTAATCATTGGTAATTGATTGAGTGTGAAACTTTAAAATCTTACTACATTAGGAAATAAAATAAAGTCCTTAGCTGAAAGATTATGATAAACTTTTCTGAAGAATATCACCTGTAACACAAGAATCTTATTTTTTCATATTCTCATTTTCTAGAGATCTGAGTGAATAGACGAGTATAAGACAGATGTTGGCTGACTTTCACCCTCTGGAAACAATGGTCAGGTTAATAACTTGACCTACCTCTTAGAAAGAAAATTGAAGCCATTCTTCCATTTGGTTTAGACAGTGACCATAAAAAGAAGTTATTATACACAATGTAATGAAGACCACAACATTTTTGTCATGAGCAAATCTATCACTGGCAAATCTAAATTTCAACTCAAAATTTGAGATTATTTATCAATGAAGCAAATTAAATGAAACAGTAAAGAAATCCATACTGAGGAGTGCAGGAGGAAAGGCTCATGGAGGCTCTAGGAGATATGTTTGAAAACTGCTTGCTTTTAATTGCATGTTGCAGAGTCAAAATTCTGGTGGAATTCACCCACCCAGCCATAAATTCAGGTGCACACTGCAATGCTCCATTATCAAGTTGTAATAGTGAATGAAGACTATGATTTGAGTGGGCGCTGAAGATACATGTAAAGTATATGAACACAATGTTACTAGTATGATCTCAACCAAGAGGTTACTTTTGGGGAAAGAAGAATTCAGGCCCCATATACAGATGGTTCTACAGGATAAGCTGGTACCCACCAGAGATAGTTTCAGCATGCTGGTCAGTCAGAAGCAGTGGTAAGAGGCAATGCTCCCAGATGGCATAATTTTGAGCAGTATACTTTGTTTATTTTGCCTAAAATGAAAAGTAAAATACAGATCTACACTGATATGTGGACAGAGGCTAATGATTTGGATGGATAGTCGAGAACTTGGAAGAAATACAATTGGAAAATTGGTGACCAAAATTTCTGAGGAATAGCCCATGATGGCATTACTCCCTGAGGAAATAAGACAGCCAGGCTGATTGCATTGGTCTGACTGATTCCATTACAGTATTTTTATCATGAGAAGGGGAAGACTGTTCCTAGAATAGACATTTGCTCTGGATATGGATTTGCCTTTCCTGTCTGTAATGTACCTGCCAAAACCACCATCCATGGGGGCTTACAGCTGAATTATTCATTGTCATGATATTAAGCATAACATTGTTTCTGACCAAGTAGATCATTTTACTGCAAATAAAGTATGTTGAAGACTTAGACACATAAAATACACTGACCTTACATGTTACCATGAAGCAACTGTCCTAGTAGAATGGAGGATGGACTTTTGACAACTTGGCTGTTTGTGCCATCTGTATGACAATAATTTATGGACCTGGGGTAATATCCTCCAAATTTCTCCTAAGCCCAGGTTTTAAGAGTCCTGTAATTAAGGGATGAAAATGGGAGTAGCTCCTCTCACTCCTCTCCCTGGTGATTTATTAGAAAAAAATTGTTTACTTTTCATGAAAAGTTGGGTTCTGTCAGTACACAGGTCCTAGTTCCAAAGGAAGAATCCTCTTTCTAGGGGATTCAGTAATGATTCCATTAAGCTAGAAGCTTAGACTGTCACTTGGCCACTTTGGGCTTCTTAGAATCCCAAACTTACAGGCAAATAAAAGAGCTTTCATGTTGGTTGGGTTGACTATCATAAGGAAATTGGGTTGTGACTAAAAATTGAGGAAGGGATTACTATTTCTGGAATTCCTCTTAATTCTCCAATATTCTGTGGATGAAATTTAATGAAGAACCCAATATAGGCAGGATGATTATTGGCACACACTCTTTAGAAATGGAGGTCCACACAATGCTTAGAAGGAAGAAGTGGAATAGCAGTCATTTTTCTGTGAAGGCTTCTTTGGTGGAACACAGAAGTGCTGACTCTCAGCTTTTCCTTTCTCTCACTTCCTGAATGTGCAGCTCTTTCAGACTACTCCCTGTGCTGATTGACAGCAACACCATTGCCACCATCAGATAGAGGCTTAGCAGTTTGACACACACACCTGCACCAGTTCCCTCTCATGCTCCACTGAAATTTCTGGACACCTCTGGCTTCCCAGATCTTCCCATAGGTTCCTCAATGTCTACCACCATATCACAGTGCATTGCAAAAATTGGCTATTGACTTTTCTGATCCTTCAACTCTTCAATGCAGATGTTATCATCACAACCACTTTCACTTGGAGTAAAGTCTAAATTCATGAAGTCCCCTATTTACAAATACTCATAAAGATTCTGCTTTCTTGGTGAAAAACTGACTGATACAGCTCTAAATTAGAAGCCAAAATATTTCAGATAGGTTTTTTCCTCATTAATTTACCAAAAAAAAAAAATCATTTCTGCACAGCTGTTTACTTTCCAGATAAATCACTTGTTTTCTGCCAAGAAATATCTGTTCCATCAAATTACAAGCATTATTATTATCCAGTCATAAATTCTCAATAATAAATGGATCATGGGAAATGAGTTAAATGTGAATATTCAACCAGTTTCAATCTGGAAATTTGACTACATTCTCTGACTACATCCTCACCTCAGTTACACTATTCCTCCCTGTTTTAGTCTATTAGAGGGATTCCACCAATTAAAAGAATAAAGACATTTTCCCCTAGACTGAAGGTAATGATTTCTTCATTTCCATGAATAGATTTGGAAACTGAGCTTTCACTGTTGAAGTAAAGGACACTAGCTTGTAGTTTGCTAAATAATTTAGGCATTAAATAGAATGTTTCTTCAAGATATATTGATGACAGACAAGGGAAAACAATGTGTGTGCTTGTGTGTGTGTACATGTGCAAGTATTTCTTAGATTTATATTAAGAAGTAATGGAGGAAAGCATGAGGAGAAATAAATATGAGGTCCTAGAAACCAGGGAAACTATAAGAAGTGCTTATCTTTGAAGAGAAAGGATATGTGGGGAAAGTGCCTGAGAGGGACCATTGCAATGGCCATGGTCAAGAGCCTTTACTCTTGCTTCGAATCAAAGCATTGCAAGAAAAGGACTTACTCTTCACAAAATTGGAACATTGAATGATCGATCCCATTATCTCCTCCTCCCAGGGCCTCCTTCTGTAAGTTTTTGTTTTGGGGGCAGAAGAGAGAATTTTCTTATTTTCCAATAATGTTTTGGCACTTCATTAACCAAACAGAAAATTATCATCACGTTTAAATAGTCTGTGCTCTGTGCCCATCAGGGTCTTCAGTATAGATGTCTTTCCACAACATGCTACAACAGTATTGAGCCCAAAGTATTGCTGACAGGAATGAGCATCCAGTGGATTCATGGGAAGAACTCCTGTATACATCAAAAGAAGGGTGGGATAGGCAGCAAATTGGGATACCCATCTGGAGCACTTGCTAGTGAAGACCCATTGTTACAGAAATACGGTCCTTTCCATTAGAATGCTACTGGGCCTTCTGAGGTTATTCAAGAAATTGGAATCATTTCTCTACAAATACTCAAATGTTGATAGAATACACAAGTATAGAGAAATTCTCTGATTCATTTTGAAATCTCAAGTTAATGAAAAATATTTTATTTTTAATAGGTTCCCCTTTAAAATGTATTGTATATCAAATTGAATTCCAAACCGTACCTTAGAGTTGTTGAGTTGGGTGTTGGCTGACTGTTGAAATAGCGCCAAAGATACGGCCTACCCATTTCCCCCTCTTCAACCTCATTTCACAGCCTTGTTAGTAATGTGCTCCATGTGCAAACTGCATTTACTGCCTTGAGTTCTCCTTGCTTCTTTCTGCTACAGGTGTTGAATCAGCAATATTGTTCCCCAAGAAGCTCCCCCTTGTTTTCTGTATACCTCACACCTCTTCTCTTTCTCAACTCTGTGCTACTGAAGAATCTTTTGCTATCTTCCCAAAGCCCTACCAACCGATCCTTGATCCTCAACCTCCCTTTCTTAATAGTTGTCACAATTTAAATTTTTTTTTTTTATTTATGATAGTCACAGAGAGAGAGAGAGAGAGAGAGAGAGGCAGAGACACAGGCAGAGGGAGAAGCAGGCTCCATGCACCAGGAGCCCTACGTGGGATTCGATCCCGGGTCTCCAGGATCGCGCCCTGGGCCAAAGGCAGGCGCCAAACCGCTGCGCCACCCAGGGATCCCATAGTTGTCACAGTTTAAAAAAAATAATAATTTGCTACTCTGTCCCCCTAATAAATTATGGAAAGAGCCCAAATGGCCATCAACGGATGAATGGATAAGACAATGTGATTATATATATATATATATATATATATATATATATATATATATATACTTATATACATATAAAACTGTGATATATATATATATATATAACATAAATATATAAAACTTGGTGATCAAAAAGAATGAAATCTTTCCATTTACAACAATGTTGATGGAACTAGACTGTATTAGGCTAAGTGAAGTAAGTCAGTCAGAGAAAGACAAATGTATGATTTCATTCATATGTGGAATTTAAGAAACAAAACAGATGAACATAGTGGAAGGGGAAGAAAAATAAGATAAAAACAGAAAGGAGGGAAAACCATTAGGACACTCTTAAATATACAGAACAAACCTCTAGGTGGGTGGGGGAATAGACTAAATGGATGCTGGGCATTCAGGAGGGCCCTTGTTGGGATGAGCACTGGGTATTTTCTGTAGATGATGAATCAGTGGATTCTGCTCCTGAAACCAGTTCTGCATTGTATGTTAACTAACTTGAATTTAAATTAAAAAAAAAATGAAAGTAAAACAAAAAACAAAAAACTCCATGAAAACAGGGACCATGTCTGATTTTTACCAAACATTGTATTTCAGTATTTCACACATAAGTTGATTATATCTATTTAATAAATAAATATTTTTTCTTGCAGTCTTTACCACCTTCAAATTTCCATATGTATTTTTATTTTTATTTAGACAAACTGTCCTTACATTACATATTAATTAAACAAAATATAAAAAAATACATCTATATTGCATATAAAGTACAGGGATAAAATTGTGCATATTATTTTCTTGATTACATAATTTAAACTAGGGATTTTGTTTAAAAATGGGAAATGTATTTGAATAAGCAAAGTATAAAATTCAAAAGTACACAGGTTGGTTACAGAAATGTTTTATCCTGCACAAGTTCGTTGAAAGAGCTTCTCTCTATCATCCTGTTTTGCTCCACTACTCACACATTTGAAAATCAGAAATTTGCCCTTTCATACCCTGGGGGAGACCTGTAATTTAAAAGTCAGAGATCTAAATATTTTATTCTCTTTTATTCAGTTTATTTCTTTTTACCTATAGCATCAGACTTCATGCAGACTAGATATGTGATAAAAACATATATTAAACCTTATTTGAATTTTATTTGAATTCCAAGTTATTAAATGTCTATCAGCAATACATTTCTTCTTTATTTTCTGAAATTGAAAGTATAAATATGAAAGTCAATTTACATTGAATGACAATTATGTATCTTACAGAAATTTGAAATTTGTATATAGATTAGGGATTCAGACAAAAACTCTAAAAATAGGTTTTATTATTTATTATTTTTTAAAGATTTATTTATTTTTTTGAGAGAGAGGGAGAAAGAGCAAGTGTGAATAGGGGTGGGGAGCAGAGGGAAAGAATCTAAGTGGATTCCTTGCTGAGCATAGAGCCCATGTAGGGCTGGATGCCATGACCCGGAAGTGATGACCTGAACCGAAATCAAGAATCTGATGCTTAACTGACTAAGCCACCCAGGTGCCCCCAAAATAAGAAGTTTTAAAAGGTAAAGTGTGATATGCTTCAAAATATATTTTATTACATCATGTTTTATTTCAATGATGAGAATTCATCTCTGGATATGTAGGGAGAAATTTAACAAAGGAAAATATGGATCTGAGGAAATTGCTTCCAATGCAGCACAGAGAATACAAAGGAGATACAAGATACAAATGCAAGAGAGTAGTTAAGGACTCAGGGAAGAGGGGCACCTAGGTGGCTTGGTTTGTTGAGCCTCTGGCTCTTTGTCTCTTTTTAGGTCCTGATTCCAGGGTCATGAGATTGAGCCCCATGTCCCCATATCAGGATCTGTGCTCATCAGGGAGCCTACTTATCTGCCTTTCCCTCTCCCTCTATCCCCTTTTCCCCTCTGCTCATGCTCTCTCTTTCTAAAATAAATAAATAAATGAACCTTAAAAAAAAAAAAAAAAGAGCTCAGGGAAGGATGCTCTTATGTACTCACAGGAGAGAGGGGCAACAAAAGGATGAGGTCCACATACACTGGATGAACACTTTCCAAAATTGAAGAAATGAATTTTTAGCTGGAACAAATGTAATAATTTACAGGAAAAATAAAATAATAATTTAAAAAACAACAATTTATACCTTTATAGTGAAACCACAGAAAATAAAACAGAGGAAAAACATAAAGCAATCCAGAGAGAGTAATAGGGATTCTCTGTGAAAGAGAGACAATCAACTAACTAAAACTATCTGCAGGCTTTGCATTAATTGAATAGAGGTTAAAAATAATGTTACAATACCTTCAAAATACTGAGGAAACATATAGCCAAGATTACTTATACCAGATTAAGATATCATTTAAGAATGAGAAATAAAGACATTTCAGTTATACAAAGGCAATGAAAATAAATGCCTGGGATCAGAAATAATGTCTGAATTGAAATATAAATATCTATCTTAGGAACGGTTTTGAGTAGGACTCAGTGTATTTTTGCTTCCCAATTCCTAGCACAGTGCCTGGCTCATGGTAGAAGTTTAGCAAGTATTTTATCAATGAATAAATTTGCAGTGATCTAAAACAGTGCTGCTACTTGATGCCATGAAAGTAAATGAGGTGGCCGAGAAGAGTGGCCTGCAAAATAAGGCATGCTATTTCCAAAAGTACCCACATATTTTCCAAGGGATTCACAAATGAGGTCGTTTTAAGGGAATCAATTTATAGACCTTCCAAATATACTCTTTCCTAAAATTGATTAGTCTGAGATTTTCCTAAAGTTGTGGCAATAGGAAGATTTCACCACCTTCCTAACTGCCAACCTCTTTGTTCAAAATCACTCTTCCCACTTGAGAAAAGAAAAAGATACTGAACACCCATGTGGAGGTATCCTATGATGCATTGCAGTAAGGTGTAAAAACAACCAAATATAGGGCAACTAGAAATACTGGAATACTGGGTGAATTTTTTTTTTAAGCAGACATCATACACTCTTGCTAAGGTTTTATGTTTTTCTTTAACACTTTTTCCATAAAAGTGTTGCATTTGAAAGAATATTTTAACCTGTGCTGGCAAATTCTAAGTTCAGACATATAGTAGAGGCTGTATGTCAATATTTATGCTTTCTGAAATTTACTCAGAAAAAAATGTTGAATGTCTTTAACATTTGCTAAAATTACTAATTGATGCTATTTGTTAACTTGAGTGAATCTCTCCTCCTTGCTGTAACTTACCAATCTACTAATTTCTTCATTCTTTTCATTTACTTATGAGATTTATAATATCCTAATTTTGTTACCATAAATAATGAACTCAATACCAATCATTAGTAGATCCTTTTTTGGGATCTCTGGGTAGCTCAGTGGTTTGGCGCCTGCCTTTGGCCCAGGGCATGATCCTGGAGTCCCAGGATAGAGTCCCCCATCAAGCTTCCTGCATGGAGCCTTCTTCTCCCGCTGCCTGTCTCTCCCTCTCTCTCTCTCTCTTTCTCCCTCTCTGTCTCTCATTAATAAATAAATAAAATATTTTTAAAAAATGTTAAAAAAAATTAGTAGGCCTTTTTGTAAGCTCCACATTTCCTAGTGGACTTCTCTTATTAATGACCTTCTCTTTTATTTTCTGTTAATTTCCACTGAAACTAATCTTAGTTTAGCAGTAACTAATATGAAAAGAGGGGTATATTAATTATTAGAATACAAAATAGTTCTCATCACAGGTGCATTACCAATGGAATTTTACTCTTATATTTAGTAAATATAATTATTTCAAAATCAGAAATACTTTTTCTTTTAAGCTACTGTAAATATTATTTATGATGTTAATTTTAAGGCATTGGAGATACATGCAAACAAATTGCTTTTGTTATGCAGTTCAAGAAGTAGAACTTTGCCAGTGTTCCTGATGCTCTTGCAAGCATCTTCCTACTCAATATCCAACCACCTTTTATTCTAAATTGGTGGGTGATCACTGCCTGGTTTGTATCAATAAAAGCGGTAGTTTATATTTGCCACTTTTTAACATTTTTAAAAGTAATCCTAGGGGCACCTGGGCAGCTCATTTGTTAAGTATCTACCTCTGGCTCAGGTCATGATCTCGGGGTCCTGGGATTGCACCCCATGGAGGCTCCCTACTCAGCGAGGAGTCTGCTTCTCCCTCTCCCTCTGCCCCTCCTCCCACCTCATGCGTGCTCTCTCTCTCTGTCTCTCTCAAGTAAACAAATACATAAATCTAAAAAAAAAAAAGGTAATCCTAAAGCATGTATTCTTTTCTGATGTCCCAATATTATGCTCATGAGATTTATCTAGGATACATTGGCTATTTTAATTGCTGTATTTTATTTCATTACATGAATATACCATACTGTATTTCCCAGTTCATCCACTGATGGATACATGAAGGGTTTCTTTTCTTTGGATACTGCGAATGACACTGCCTGGTGGTTTTTATACTTACACTTGTTACCTACGAGCATGTATTTCTCAGGGAAATATTATTTTGTAGTGTTCTTGGGCCATGTTTGCACATATCTCCAGCTTTTATAGATTAAGTTTAGTAGATGATTTTAAACCATTCTGGTGGGTCCGTGGTTGTATCTCTCTGAAGTTTTATGTTTCCCTGACAACTAAAGCAGTAAATATTGTTTCCTTTGTTTAGTAGCCATTTGAAATTAATCTAGTGTGAAATTCCTGATATTGTCTCTTCCTCGTTTTTCCATTGATTGTCAGATATTTTCTTATTGATTTATAGGATTTTTTTGTTTGTCACTCTTTTTGTTTTTAGGTCCTTTGTTGATTATTTATATCACAAAGACCTCTTATTCTGTATCTATATTGCAAAGACTTATTTTGAGTATTTTTAAAATCAATAACAAAGGTGGTGTCTTTAGTTGAACAGATAATCTTAATTTAAATGTATTAAAATATATCACTAATTTCTTCTGTGGATAGAACGTTTGTATCCTGTTGAAGACAACTTTTCCTAACTTGAGATTTGTGTAGATATTTTCCTAAATGACTTACTAGAAATTTTATTGTTTTGTCTTTCACATTAATGTCTCTAATTTATTTTTGGATATGATGAGAATTAAGGCAAAGATATGTTTTCTAAACATATGCATATTGAGTGGCCTGAGTTTCATTTAATGAAAACATCTTCCTTTTTCCATTGATCTTCTATGCCAATCTCGTCCCAAATCGAAATGTGTAGGATATGTGCTTTGGGGCTTTTAATTTTGCTCTATCATTTAATTAACTTATTAATTATTGGGTTGATATCACATTCCTCTAATCGTTATAGCTTTACAATAAGTTGTGCTATCTGGTAGAGTAAGTCCTCTTGTACTTTTTTAAGATTGTCTTGGAGGCTGCACAAATTTTAAAATTCTTTTGTTGAGTTCCATCAAAAATAAATTTCCTTTTGAGATTTTGATTACGACCACAAAGAATCTAAATATGTATTGAGGGAGAATTTATATATTTATAATATCAGTTTTTATAATTAATGGATATGGTATATGCCTTCATTTCCTTGAACATTTTTTTAAAAGCAAATTGTGTGGAAATCCCATCTCATAATAAGATACATCATCAGGGAAGTTTTGAGAATATATTTTAACCTTTGTCTTAGGCTACAATTAGAATGAGGGCTTCTAAGAGAAAGCTAGAGGAGCTCAGAGCTAAGGCTATCAAATTTGTATTTCTGCCACAAGAAAGCAAGAAAGAAACCCAATTCTCAAATGGGTTGTATCTCTTGGTGACTTAGAAGAGTACCACAATGTTACAGAGGGTCCAGCACTAAGATAAATTGATCTAGAGCTGCCTAAATCACTAGCATGGGTTTTATTAAATTGTTTCTTAATCAGTTTGAATAAAACCCCAGAGAGATTTTCAGTAATCCCCTAAAGGCTGTGGGGATTAGAGGCAGAGGCCACAAGAATACCTGGAGATAATTTTACCACCACTCTTAAAAAGCCTGCACTAGAAAGAAGGCAAGGTAAGAAGTTAGGGAGGAATATACTCAAGTTATGCCTTGATGCATTCTTGCTGCTTACCTGACTCTTTCAATATGTCTTGGAGATTTGTATGTTTTGTCTCTACAATTGTGCCATTACTCTCCACCTTATACTCACATTGCCATTACTTGAATGTTGGACCATTACATCTGTCCTTAAATTACAAAACTACCTGTAAAGTCTCAGTAGTATCCCTATCAGAAACCAGAACTACAAGCTTGGGTAATAAAAGGGTTTCTTGAGCCATCAAATCAACTTAAAAAAAAATTCACTTGCTTGGTATTGTTTCTTAGGATTTATTTTTTAAACTAAAAATGCTATCTGTCACCTGCATATTTTGCCAATTCTTTCAAGATAGATGAATGTTTAATGATCATGAATACTTGGGATTAAAAATTCTATAAAGCACAAAAGTATTATTATTAAAGAGTGTGCTTTGGGGATGACAGCACAGTTCAGGCAATATTATTTTGATTATCCCTACTGAATATAAAAGGCAGTTCAAAGCAATTTGCAATTTTATAGCCTGAGGAAATTATTTCTATGAAAAAAACATCCATTTCTGTTTCTTATATTGCCTAAATGCTTTCTAGTTTGGAAGTCTAGCTGAATGGCAGATTCCTCTCACAAATCTACAAGCTTTCGAATGACTTACTTTGTCTCATCTTTTGGGCAAATCTCAGCATACCCTTTAATAAATAATAAGTATGTTGAGAAGAGGGTGCAATTTTGATATGATTTTTGTTTGACTTAACAACAAATTGAGAAGGGATGCTTGAAATTGAGTTGAATTTTTAAACCTACTATAGTCTAGTCATGTTAATGTTAGTATGAAAATCACTCTGCAATTATTTTGTGTATCTTATAAAATAAGTTGATGGCTGAAATCATCTTTCCAAGGATCTATTTATTTTCTAATACTAATTTTTCTCTCTTGAAAGCTTAGAAAGGAAGTTTAAGTATGAATACATTCAAATTCAAACCTTAAGTCCTTCATTTTTTTCTACTATGCTTTATCTATGGTATTTTTATATTTGACCTAGGGTCTTCAATGTCACTGTGCAAAGTATAAACTTCATTTACCTGATTTACCTGATTTTTTTAACTGCAGCATATACTGATGTCTAAAGTAAAATAAAAATGCCATAAAACACTGGATAAACCTTAGTAATGTGTAATAGCTATGAGTTTCAGAGGTAGCCACTTCCTCAAAAGTTTACTTTTGCTTCTAAGGTCATTTATTTATTTCTACAATGATGAAACGAGAACCAATGGAATGCCTTTGCATGCAGCAAGCTCAATGCAAACATTGAAGTCTGTTAGCCCTGTTAGACTTTATTCCCTACATTCTATTCACTTTTCCCATCAGTGGCAACACACATATAACATTTAGCACATCTAACTCTAGAATTACTGCTTTTCTGATTTTGAATTGCATAAAAGGAAAATATAATTCTATTAAATGTTAATGAAATAATCTCTGGGAAAATATAGTGAATTCTATTACACAAACTGAAAGTATTATAATTCCTTTATTGCGATGAATTCATACCAACCTTTAATTCTTCCAAGAATTTGTTTGGAATGTATTCCAAATAATATGTTCATCATAAGAAAAACATAATTAATAATTAAAGGTTTAAAGTTTCAATCATGAAGATGAGTAAGTTCTAAAAATCTACCATACAACATCTGCTGTACAACATTATGCTTATAGAAAACCATAGTGTATTGTACAGTCAAGAATTTGTTAAGAGAGTAAATCCCATGTTAAATGTTCTTATTGCTACTAAAAATTTATAATTAATATTAGTGGCATAATTACAATTAATACATTTACAATATTAATTGATAGTATCAATGCATATTATTATACTAATTATGCATGCCAACATGAATGTTTACAAATAATATTATTAATAAAAATAATGAATTCCCCTTATAATTGCCTCTTTACATCCACCCCACTGTGGTAATATTAAAGTTAGGTATGGCCTGCTTTCATTTGTATTTCATTCTTTTGCAAACATGTATCTTTTTCACAAACATAGGTATAGAATTTGCTGTAACTCTTTTCTATTACTAATAGAACAGGGCTGTCTCACACAATTGAGTTTGCAACTTGCTCTTCTAAGCAATATATTAGGTAATTTCCTATAGCTGCTTGTCATTTCTGTAGGCTCACTTTCTAGCAGTACAATTACTAGGTTAGGATTATGAATTTGGTTTAGGATTTCTTTACCCTTCCTAGATACACAATCCTATCAATTGTAAAGAAAGATGATTGTCTTTTTCATTCCTAATATTTATTCTTCTGTTTTCATTTTTTTTTTTTTTTAGAATTTTACATTAGCCACACCCTCCCAAAGGATAAGTTATAGAAATGATAGCAAGTACACCAGGCTTGTTCTTGGTTTGAATAGCAAATGGCTTCAACATTTGACCTCTTTAATGTTGTTCTTAATGTGATATTTTGGGAGTTTGCTGGATTTTATATCATATTTTGGGAGTTTTCATCTATTTATAACTTGTGCAAATTGTCTTACTATTTTTCTGTGAATTTTTTTAGGGAATTTAACAGAGGCTGGTCAGAAATGAACGTAAAATTCATGTAGTAGCTTAGTTAAGCCCCTCCTCTTCCCTCCTGTCTTCTTAAATTTTTAATCCTTCTCTGGCAAGACTTGATTGGTGTAGAGCAATCTCTGCTGCATCTCACTGCCTCTCCCATGTTCCTTTCCTCTGATTGGGTTTTCCTGCTGAGTAATTATGGTTGGGGTCCACATACTCCATGCAGAATTCGCCTGGAGACTTAGCCAAGATTTTCTGCTCCCTATTCTCCCTGGAAACCAAGAGACTTCTGGAAGATTTGAATGTGTTCAAGTACATTAGGAAAAGGAACTTCATAAATCAGAACATAGGTCTGTTTTAACCATGGTTGTGGAACAGACGGCTCATGGTAACTCTGGATCCTGAGATGTTTGATTCAAAATTTTCTCTCCTTAGAAAGTTAGAAGGTATAATATACATAAGATTTCATTGACAAATTTTTACTCGAAAGAGCTTTAATATAAATTGCCCTACTCCTTAATAATTGAATGTTTTAATCACATATCCTTAAAAAAAAAAAAAAAGTGAATATGGGCGGTGCTCTTAAAAACAGTCAGAGTAGGGCAGCCCGGGTGGCTCAGCGGTTTAGTGCCGCCTTCAGCCCAGGGCCTGATCCTGGAGACCTCGGGATTGAGTTCCATGTCCAGTTCATTGTATGGAGCCTGCTTCTCCCTCTGCCTGTGTCTCTGCCTCTCTCTCTGTCTCTCTCTCTGTGTCTCTCATGAATAAATAAATAAAATCTTTAAAAAAAAAAAAAACAGTGAGAGTAGAATTTATGGGGACTTCCTATATGTTGTACAGCATAATGAGCTTATCTGTATGTCAGATTATCTTTGTATCAACAATCCTCATGCATGTGTACCCGCCTTCATTTTTTTGTTGTTTTTGTTTCCAAAGCATACTGTTCCACTCACAACTGTAATATTAGAGAGAATATTGCGGACTTATCTTCAAGTATAGATACTTGGAGGAAACAAATTTTCTCTGCTTTAATACTTGTGTTATTTGCCATCTCATTCTTGATAATATCTGCCACATTTTTAAAAATGACTGCAGATATCTATAGTTAAAAAATAAGTAATGCAAAAAGAATGCAAGTAAACTGTATTCTTTTGTAGAAAAAAATTTGAAGAAAAAGTTGATTTTTAATGTCTGTGGTTATGAGTTTTATTGGCCGCAAAGTGGATTTCCATGAGAAAAGCACAGTCTCATCTCCCCCTTACCATATATTGTTCAAGCCAGGCTATGTATTTAATATAATAAAAAGCAAAAAGGAAAAATTTATAGATATTGCAGCAGTAAAACCAATCCACAAAACCAGAAAAGAAAACACAAAGGACATTTGAAGATATATTTCTAGGATATGTAGGAATTAAATACGGTAGGTATTTTTTTCTTTTTTAAGTAAATGAAAACCAAAACAGCAGTATTGTATTTCTACCTGTTTTCTATTTCCTTCCTACTCAAAATGTGGTTTAAGGTCCTGCACCATTTGTAACACCTGGGAGTTTATTAGAAATATAGAAATTTAGACTCCACCCCGGATCTACAAAAGTTAAGTCTGCATTTTAATAAGTCTCCATATGATTCATATACACAAAAGTTTGAGGAACACTACAAGTATAAGGAAGTTCCGTTTTATATGGGCATGCACGTATCTTGGTTACTTATATTCAATAAAACTTAATTTAGTTACCATAGATCAGTAGTATCCATTTCCATAAATCTCTTGATGAACAGTAAAAAATAAGTTGGTTAAAATGCTTTATAAATGTCAAACATATATTTCTTTGACAAGCAGCATCTATATAAATAAACAAATCACTTCTCAGTATTTGGGTTGTGCTCAAGGAAACACCATTTGAAGAACTGAATTAAATGTGTCAGAAGCGTCCCAGCCCAGGACTTAGAAAACATTTTCTCTTCTCTGCACTTGAGTGTAGATCATGCAAATATCATCTTTTCCATTAAATGTTCAGCTCTACTAAGGTTGAAATAATTTCAGCTATTCCTTCTTTGAGAGCAATTTCCCTTCCACCTGCTTCCATGTACTTTTTACCACTATATTTGAGAAAACCAATCTTTGTGTAGTAGTTTTCTATAAACATATCCAATATTGCTTTAGAAGCTCATTTCATAAAAGCCAAGACAATGCAAGAAAAGACCATGTCTAATGACAACTGTATATCTCAATACTTTCTACAAATTACATTTCTTGATGAATTGCTATGGTATTAGTATCTCCATTTTTTTTCTCCATCCTCCATTTTCAAAAGTGCTTCTGGAATATTTCACAGAAAGAAAGAAAGGAAGAAAGAAAGAAAGAAAGAAAGAAAGAAAGAAAGAAAGAAAGAAAGAAAGGAAGAAAGAAGAAAGAAAGAAAGAAAGAAAGAAAGAAAGAAAGAAAGAAAGAAAGAAAGAGAAAGAAAGAAAGAAAGAAAGAAAGAAAGAAAGGAAGAAAGGAGGGAAGGAAGGAAGAAAGAAAGGAAGAAAGAAAGGAAGAAAGAAGAAAGAAGAAAGAAAGAAAATAAAAGAAAAAGAAAGGAAAAAATAGGTCATAAAAAACTGTGCTGGATCTCACATGAGTAGAGTATAAGCTCTTAGTGAAAGATCATCCATATTTTACTTTACCTCTTAGTATTCTATTGTATTCATCCTTGTCTGTAGCTTAAGTTACCGGCATTTGTGTGTGTGTATATATACATATATATATATTTTTTTCCACATATGTGTGTATATATATATATGTGCATAAGTGTAGATAGACAGATAGATGAACAGAAAGCGTTCAGAACGGCTGTATACTATGAATTGAATTGGAACTAGGTTGTATTTGGGGGCCTGGGTGGTTGAGCATCTGTCTTTGGCTCAGGTCATGATCCTGGAGTCCTGGGATCGAGTCCGGCATCGGATTCCCTGTGGGGAGCCTGCTTCTCCCTCTGCCTGTGTCTCTGCCTGTGTCTCTGCCTCCCTCTCTGTGTCTCTCATTAATAAATAAAATCTTAAAAAAGAAAGAACTAGGTTGTATTTGTTTTATTTCGAGCAGTAGTATTTGTTTTGATTGTTGTCCTTTAGCCTTCCCAAATAAAACTTAAAAGAACTCAGCTTTTCTTTTTATCAACAAGACTGTAAAGATTAATTTTAAATTTTGCTATTTGCTTCTCAGTTAATCTTTCTAAGCCTTAATTTCATATCATCAAGGAAGGTAGAGAATATCCTTTTCCTCAACAATAGGACTATTTTGAAAATATAAGATACATAAAATAATTTTAAGGTTTTATTCTTTTCTTTCTTTCTCTTCTTCCTTTTTTTCTGCCCCTTCATCCTGGTCAGAGGCATTGTGGATGTGGGTTGAGTGGAGGATGGAGCTGGGGCTGAGCAACCTCAAGGTCATGTAAGACATTGGAAAACCATAGGACTCTTCTCAATGGAAGAAGACTAAAGAAACTAATACCACATGATAATTAAATGCAACATATTATTCCAGATTGGATCCTGGATGAATAAAGGACCACAGGCAAAATAGGAATAGGATCTACAGATTAGATGACAATATTTTATCAACGTTATTGTTTTAATTTTAATAATTGCACTCTGGTTATGTAGGAAATTAACTGCATTAAAAATAGATGTTTTAGGTTCACAGCAAAATTGAGAGGAAGATATAGAATTCCCATATACCCTTGCCTCTGCAGACATGCATGCCCTCCCCATTATCAACATCTTATACCAAAATCGTGCGTTTGTTATAATCAATGAACCTACAACGATACATCATTATCACCCAAAGTCCATTAGAATATATTCTTGGTGTTGTACATTCTACAGGTTTGGGTAAATGTATAATGACTTGTATCTACCATTTTACTGTGTTATACAGAAGAGTTTGTTGCACTAAAATCCCCTCTGCTTCACCTATTCATCCCTCCCTCCCATCAAGCCCTGGCAACCACTGATACTTTTACCATCTTCATAGTTTAGTTTTGCCTTTTCCAGAATGTTGGAATCATAAAGCATGTAGTCTTTTCAGACTGGCTTCTTTGACTTGCTGATATGTATTTCAGATTCCTCTGTGACTTTTCATGGCCGATAACTTCTCTCTTTATAACACTGAATAATTGTCCATTGTCTAGATGTACCACAGTTTATTTTTCTACTTACCTACATTTGACAATTGCAGATAAAACTTCTATAAATATACATGTGCAATTTTTGTGTGGACAGAAATTCAACTTATTTGGGTAAATGCCAAGAAGTGTGATTGTGGGATCATATGACAAGAGTATGCCTAGTCCATAAGACTAAACTGCCTTTCAAAGCTACTGTTCCCTTTTCACCACCAGCAGCAATAAAGAGAGTTCTCCTTGCTCCATATTCTCATCTGCAATTGATGTTATCAATCTTTTGAATTTTGGCCACTGAAATAGGTGTGTAGTGGTATCACAATGTTTTTTTAATTGGTAACTCCCTAATAACTTATGATGTTGCATATATTTTTTTAGGAAATGTACACTAAAGTATTTAGGGCTGATGTGTTATCATGTACAAACTACTTTCAAATGGACAGAAAAAATAAATAGGAGGCATAGTGATAAAGGGAAAGGCAATGGTGAAAAAAATGTCAACAGTTAGTGAATTTGGAACCTCTGTGCAATCACAGTTGATTTTTATTTATTCTATATATTTCTTAATTTCATAGTTTTTTAGTAATAGTTACATACCACTTTCATATCATTAAAAAAGCCATTTCAGGAAACAATACTTTGGTTACAACAGATAAATGTATTTATAGCTGAGTATAACTTTTAATTTAAGGATATGGTTTAGGAGAAGGGATTTTTAAGAGATTTTATATTTTTTTTTCTATTTTTATGATAAAGTTGTTTTTCACTAGTTACTGTTTTGCTACTGTTACATCATTATATTACATTATACATAATGTAATCTCTATTGAATATTAATAAGTATGTTTTCTCATTGAAGAATAACCCTGATAATTTGTGAACTCAAGTTGTATTCACTTCTATATACAATGCTAAAAATAGTACTTGTGCATAATTAACCCTTAATAAATATTAATTTGATAAACAAATTGTTAGGCGTGAATCACACATCTCTGAGATCTCAGCATTTTACCTTTTTTTTCTACTCTCTTTTCACAGACTAACATGCAAAAGATCATTTGTGCAATTCCATCTGGTACCAAAATTGTAACAATGACAATTCAAGGAATAATAATAGAAGTATACTATTTATAAACACGCAAGGAAATAGCTGAAGTAGGTAAGGCACTTATAATAATCACCCCTGCAAAGTATGATTTGGGAAGAACTTAAGGAAAGATTTGCTGTTTGACACAATCCTTCAGTACTATGTCATTTTAAAAATTATAATGCATAAATTTACTCAATATTTTTCAAATTTTACTTATGATGTACTTATAAAGAACACACATTTTTAAAGGATGGGAAAGCTGAGGAATAGCAATAAGTGTCTAAGAAAGTCTTGCTCATACTTGATTCCCTGGGTCCAGCTGCCTGCCTCTATCCCTTCAGGCTGTGATAATCTACAAAAAAAAAAAAATCAATACATCCAAGTTCCTTCAAGGCTGATATCTTTGGGTTGCAACCAGAAGAATCCTTCATAATAGGATTGCTTTTATTTATAAGCAACATATAAATTCTTACTATCACCTATCATCACATATAGGACCTTATAAGTGTCAGTAGACGATTGAAATTTTATTTTGCTTCTATTCGGAGGCCACTAGAGGTTATTTATAAACAGGGGAGGAAGGAACGTATATGATTTATGCTATAAGAGTCTCTCTGGTTGTTGGAGAAACAGTCAACTGAATTAAGCTAGATGGAGGAACAGAAAAGTTAGCAGGGTCCTGGGTAGTCTAGGTGAGAGGTGGTGATGGCTTTCACCAAACTTCAACAAGAGAGATGGAGAGGATTGTTAAGAATAAGGATATATTTTGAATGTGGAACTAGCTAAAATTGCAATGTATCAAATATAAGTTATGAGATGAGGAGAGGAATACTGAGCAGCTCCATTTTGTTTTATACTGAGTTTGAAATGTTTATTTGGCAGACAAATGGGAATATTGACAAAGCAGCTGTATATGAGAGCAATAATTATAATTTTAGAGACTTCCAGAATTCTGATCATCTCCATATAATGGACCATCTGAATTAGTGTGTGTGTGTGTGTGCGCGCGCAAGCATGTACATGCAGCCTGTGTCTGTCTGTCCATGTTGCCTCACAAGCTTTCCAACTGAATTCAGCCCACTTGCCTCATTAGCTGATGAATTTTGTCCTTTGGCCAGCAATTTTGAATTAATTATGGAAGGAATTCTTTCTAATTATTTTTATTTTTTAAGACTCATAGATCATATGTGTATCATTAATTCATACGAATTATTGTCTTGGACAAATGAGTGCTATCTGCTTCTCTTTCCAATTCTCCAATTGCCTTTTATTGGAGGGAGTTTGTCGAGGTGTCTCCCTTCTAACGATCACCATTGGCAATGAATGAACATACATTAAGATCCCCAGAGTCTTGTAACTATCAGACACTGGCTACAGAACAGACGTGGGTATATTTCCTCACATGAGTTGTGTTCTTTGCTACTAGGAACATTTCTTGAACCATTATTTCTAAATAAAGTTCTAATGACATCTTTTTCCATAAAAGAGCTTGTAATGCTTTGACATCAAGTACACCAGCTTTTCATTTTATTCTTTCATGACTTGATATACCATCCAGAATTTCATTACTTTCTCAATTTTTTAGAGGTTACTTTTTGAGTTTGAAAAAGAATTTACAGTTTAATTGCAGCTTCTTATAAATGTCATCTCTTTCAAAATTCTAACAATGGTTAATTAGCCTATAAATACCATAGAATCACAAATCAGTTCTCAGTCATTTAATTGGTTAATGTTAATTTTGTTAAGAATTAATCAGGTGTTAATTGAATATTTCTTTTATAATGCTTAATTCTTTTAAACGTCCTGAACATTAGTTCTCATCTTCTAAGTAGGCCAAGTTTCTGGGATATATTCCTTTCCCCAGTCTTTCACTAAAGGAGAGAGATTAAGGCACTAGTATTTACAACCAAATTAAAGAAATATCTATTTCTATGACTAAGAGGCTACTTAGCATATATAATGTATATAAAGTATAATATATAATACACAGACACTATATACATCTTCTGCCATTCATTCTCCACAGCAGCCACACCTGCTCTTTCAGGATTAAGGACCTCTGATAATCTAGCTCTCAACTGGATACCTGGTTATCACATATTTCTTCCTGGAGATTAATTTCCTGGTGACAGGCGCTTGTTGGTTTGGCCTCCCTCTCTCCTTTTCTTCCTTTCTAAAGTATATCCTGTCACTGGCAGTGTTTGGTGCATATTATGCCCTCAGTAAAAATTTGTTGAATTAATGAGTATTGTCTTATTAATTCTAATTGTGTTTGGAATCAGAAATGCTGGTCTACTACACATAGGTGAGATTAATATGAATGTTCTTACATGTGTTGAATGTATATTTATGTATGTATGCTTGCACCTATGTATGGGTGTGTCTTCAAAGAAGCTCTGAAACATTTGGGAAATTATGTAATAGTTGAAAAAGAAATTATTTGTGATCATCAATCTTTTTTCCGTAAAAGACCAGAGAGTACATAATTCTGGTTTTAGAAATTGCACAGCCTCTTTTTCGTGAATTCATTTCTGCAATTGTAGCACATAGGCAACACGACAATTCAGAAACAAATAAAACTTTATTTATAAAAACAGGCAGCAGGCCAGTAAATAGTTTGTCTGATTCTTATCCTAAATATTTAAGATGCTGAATTTAAAAAAAAATTATTAATCCCAAACAAACTTCTTTGTTTATTAACACTATAAACAATCCTCATTTGTTGTTGTTTTTTGTTTGCTTGTTTGCTTGTTTGTTTGTTTTTAGTAAAGCTAGAGAAGGACCATGAGTGAGAGGGTTTCCTGAAGGAGAAGGAGAGAGAATCTTAAGCAAGCTCCATGCCTAGCATGGAGCCCAAAGCAGGGCTCAACCCTGAGATCACTCACTACCTGAGCCAAAATCAAGAGTCAAATGCTTAACTGACTGAGCCATCCAGGGCCCCCACAATCCTCAGTTTTTATTAAATACATGAAGATCATGTGGACTAAGGCTGTTAAATCAGTCAAATATTGTTTGCCATGACTATATTGTACTTATGATTATAACTTATCAGTAAGTTTTATGTCTTCTGAAATGAAAACTAAATAAATGGCATACACATATGAGCTTATTCAATTCATGTAACTGTGATCTAACCCCTAAGAAAGAAGCACACTGATCTATCATTGTGAGGTTTACTAACCTAATAATTCACTTACATCTGGTATCGATTTGGGTGCCTATGACTCACAACCAAATATGTGTTCTTTCGTTATATTTTTTAATGAAAACATGATTCTTGGTGACCACTTTAGATACAACTTAAGTAAAATGCAAAACCAAAATGAAAATAAAATCTGAAATAAATTTAGTTGGTTTTAGTCACATAATGTATATATTTCCATATATACAATTATATGTGTGTATATAGTTACATACTATATGTACACATGTATACACATAATTTATGCATCATACATATGTATGCACATGTATATATTTATACACACATAAATACATATTTTCTTATATTTTAAATCATTTAAAGTGTAAAGCTCAAAATATTTTTTTTAAAAACTTAGCATAACAGTCTATTTCGCTAATTCCTTTGAAACAAACCATCACGATACATACTAATGATGAACTACATAAATATTAACCTTTTCTCTTTTGAGGAATAGATCAAATATTTGCGAAGCCTTTTAATTGACCATGAAATTGTAATTCAGATATTGATAAAGAAAGTATCAAAAAAAAAAAAAAGAAAATACCAAAAAATCTTAGATTCTAATCATTTGCACCCAACTAGCCCCATTTACTAAAATAAAAGTTATATTTGAAGGTAAAAAAGTCTTATTGTATGTTTGGAATCAATTTTATTGCTACTTTCACTCACTCTAATTGATGCTTTCCTGGGAAGTACCAATTCTTGAGGGGGCATATATAATTCCTTCTCACATGAGAAAGACTTATAGTACAGTGCTGAAAGGCTTGAATTCTAATGTCAGACTTCCTGGGCTAACTGGTACACTGACTTTGAGCAAAATTCTTTACATCTCTGTCACAAAATGCCTAAGCTGAAAGTCAGGGGAAAAGGAGCATTGCAGCTACCTCATTTTTTTGGTGAAGAATTAATGTAAATCACTCAAAAAGAGCAATATAGATGTTTGCTTACTTGTTTTTCCTTAGACTATATTGGCAAGTGTGCATTGGTGAATTAAGTGGATTAAATTAGAAAGACAGAAAATAGAAGCCTTTGACGATTGTGTCCCCCTGATGACACAAGTATTAACCTCCACTTAGGTGGGAAAATCCTCTCTTCCCACGCACCCACTCTATACCTCTGCTCCTCAACTTCAGTGCTTGGCCCAGCAACATTGACACATCCAAAAGCTGGTTAGAAATTCAAGGTCTCCTCCAACCTCCCCTCAAATCTACAGAAGCAGTCTTTATTTTGCTAGATTCTTAGTGAGTTTTGGCCCATTCATATTTGAGAAATGGTACTGTAGGAGAGTCATGTATGTTATCAATGCCTGGGGACAGGTAGTGCACCAACACCTCTCACCAGAGGCAGCATTCTGGTCTACCTACAAACCCATTCAGCTCCAGAAAAAATATCTCAAAGTTCTTCCCTATGTTCTTGATGCCAAGAGAAGAGATGGCCCGTGCTTGGGAGGATATGGATTATCTGCACAGCAAAAGTGTTTATGTAAGAGAAGGACAATTTCATTCACTTGTTACATTCTTCCTTTCAGATAGCATGATGCCAATACTTAATCTGTTTCTAGTAGTACCAAGTGACCATTTTCTTGTTTCTTTTTTTCTGAGTTGGGGATCTGTATGAATTCATGAGTTAGCCCATTACTCATAACAGTTGTACCCACAGTCTAAGCAATTGGCGATATTGTAAAATTCATATAGCTAATATCACAATTAAATTGCTACCAATTCCTTATTTTGACAACTTGGGCAACTATATAAACCATCAAGCATTAGAATAATGTACTTTTATTTTTAAATTATTTAATAGAATAGAATTAAGTTTCAAAAATAATGTTTAAATATAGCCTTAAAAAATAAATAAATAAATAAATATAGCCTTAATTCATTGTAATTAAATTTTCATGTTCATTGACTACAAACTACTTGCTTTATATAGACAAGCATATTAAATATTTTAGAATAAAAATTTGAAATTTATACTAATTTTACTTTTTTGATGTTTACAAATACTTTAATCTTGATTTTTATGAAAATATATTATCACATTCACTTTGAATATAATCACATTCTACTTTTTAATCCTCCAGTTTATTTCTATTAAATTAAGTCAACATCTTGGTAACAATGTAATTAGGGATATTTCTAAAATACAGGCATAAAATAAAACATATTGAATAAATATTTAATAATTTACTTTAGGCATATTTCTATTTTCTTTCTCATCCAAACACTGCTATCCCATAAACAGAACACCCAGATATGAGTAAAAATAATAAAATTCAGACATCTTAGCTTTATGTGTTTTTCTCTTATAAAGGTATATTTTTCAAGGAGGGAGGATAGAGCATAAATTCTGAAAATGTCTTGGCCTCATTTATCACTTTTAAGTATTTAGATCCAGGGTGTGATATGGATGTCTTTGTCCTCCTGCCTCAGTAAATGTTAGAAGCTGGTCTGTGTGACGTCTTCCACTCAAGCTGCTTCCTCTCCCTGGCTGCCCTGTCGCCACACAGTCCTGGCTGTGTTCTTTCCAGCCCATCCGTCTGTTGCCCCATCACTTTTTCTCCACCCCTCCCCTGTCACAAATTCATTCTTTCCAGTCAGCAGTCTTCAATAAAAAATAATGGAAATTACCATGTGAACTTTAAAGAAACCCTAGTAGCCTATGTCTTATCATATCATTTGGTTTTTTCTATAATCCGCAAAACACAATTAAACCTCTAAGTAGGCAAGTACTAGGTGTCCGGTTGTTTCAAAATGTGACTAAGTATCCATCATTTGACCATATAGAGAGTAAGCCTTCAGTCGTCATGTGTGATTTTAATGATATTTATGAGCCTGTAAGATGATCCTCGATGATGAGATTAATTGACCTGATGGCTCCTGAAATGACATCCATTAAACATAAAAGACCAATAATCCCAGAGAGAAGGCAAATGCCTCTCTTGAGATCAACCTCCCAAAGGCTTGAAAGATCAGTTTCTAGGGAAAGGTTTAAAGAATTCTTTCTTGTTCTCAATTTGATCCATATAGCAGATGTGAAGAGGGCAGCTTCGTGAGTTGGATGGACTAAATTCTACTTGAAATTCAGGTCCTGTACAGATTGGTACAGGTTATACAATTTTGTAAATTATTTGGGATTGGTTAGCCTACTGGTGGCCAGGTCATGGTTTCTCCAATTCTGTGAAGCTGACGCCAGGGCTGGGTCCTGAGTGATGAGTTAAGTTGCATCATTCTCACACCAATGTATTCTTTCACCGAAGCATCTCATTATCTTCACAGACTTAACTGAGGGTGACTCTGGTTTCTCCTTTGCATAAATATAAAGAACAGTGCATTCTTGAATATGTCTGCAAAATGCAAAGAGATTATTATTGAATTTAGTTTAGGAGAAAGTAACAGAATTGAAGCCTTTTGGTTTTTCTTTTCTATATTCCTCATGTTGTGCCTGTTATTCCTGCACTGCATTAACTCCATTACTGGAAGCCTGTACCCCCCCCCCTTCATCCATTCTATCCATTCCCCACCTCACCCCTTCACCACTGGACACCCACAGTTTGCTCTCTGTGCTTATGGGTTTGGTTCTGTTTGTTGCTTTGTTTATTCATTTGTGCTTTTTTTTTTTTTTTTTTAGATTCCACACATGAGTGAAACATATGGTGTTTGTCTTTCCCAGTCTGACTTATTTCACTTAGCATAATACCTTCTAGGTCCATCCATATTGTTATAAATGGCATGATTCTGTCCTTTTTAATGGCTGCCTGATATTCCAGTGTGCATGTGTTGTGTGTGTGTGTGTGTGTGTGTGTGTGTGTGTGTGTTTGGGTGTGTATATGTACACATCATATTGAAGCATCCAGTTTTAAGGCCTGAGTTCACTATTCACTACCTGTGTGGCTTTGTGCAAAATGTTTTGACTCTCCGAATCTTGATGTTTTTCACTCATTGAACAGTAATGATGATAATATTTGTCTTCACTTGCAATGATAGGGTAAATATCCAAAGAAATTAAAATAGAAAATCATTTTAGAAATGTGACTAATATACTCCAACATACTAAGTCTTCAGAATGGATTGTCCTAAAGAAATTTCTATCAATCACATACACTAAAAGACACAACGACTGTCTTTGTCTTTTCAGTGTCTAATTCACATCCTACGATAAAGAGGCACTTAATATCTCCTAAAATAAGAGTTTTAGACATCAAATACCCTGAGTCTAAAGTGTGTTATTAAAAATGCCTTAATTTGCATTTCTTTGAATTTTGTCGTTCTTTAAACATTGAGTATAGAGTATATGACAAACATGTAACTCATTAAAGAACAAAGACAATTTTTTAAAGTGTGATTAATTGTTGTCAGGGCTTTAAGTGAAGTACTCTAGGAACACAAAGTTTGGATTTCCTCAGATTGAAATGGAGAGGGAGGACCAGATATGTGGAGGAGATTGACTCTCCCTAGTATTGATCTTGAAATGTATAATTTATCTCATGAGAGTGGGATGTGCTAGGCCACTGAGTAACAGGCCAGTGTATACAAAGGACCAGATGAAAGACCGGGAAAGATGAATCTGAGGAACTTTAGAGAGATTATCATGCATTGCTATGTCAAGGGAAAAATAACCATTATACTTATATTCCAATCAGCTAGCGCAGAACTTTTTTTAAAGTTGGGCAGAATGGCGAAATATAAATGTAAGGGGGCTGGGGACTACAGAGTGTGAAGTTTCAGACAATGAGGATTTGAGTTTTATCTTGAATGCAATGGGGAACATTGTGGGTTTTTTGTTTTGTTTTGTTTTTAAATCAAAATTTTGTTCTAGAAAGACTAAGTTTGGGGGAATGCAATGGAAGGAAGAGGTGTTAATAGAGTTTCAAGTAATTTGTAAGGGGAGATGGAAATAGTTAAATTAGTCATTGGTATGCTGTTGACTGATTTGATGTTGAAGGTGATGGAGAGGAAGGCTCTGAATTTGTGGTATGGCTATGTGGTGTTACTATGCATTTAATTAAACATTATAAATTGAGGACTAGATTTCAGAGGAGTAGAAATTAATTCTGTGTACTATGACTTTGAGGTGTTTTAATGACAACATTTTTCAGGAAGGACTTTTTTAAAGTAGGCTGTACACCCAATGTGGGGCTTGAACTTACAACATTAAGATCAAGAGTCCTATACTCTGCCTGCTGAGCCAGCCAGGTACCCCTTCCAGGATGGATTTGAAGGTATATGTATTTTGTATATATATTTAAAGGGAACATGCCAGGGCTAAGCATAAAGGTTCAGAAGTCTCTGGGACCCAGGAGAAAACTGAAACAGTGAGGGTGGATGAGATAACCCAGAGTTTCTCACTACAAACAAGGAGATGGCCCTAGGAATTCTGTGAGGTTCCAAGACATCTAAAGAAGGAGAAAAGAGATTCTTAGCAAGGGAAAGGGGGTAGGCAGGAGGACCAAATTGTCTTTGTAGCCAGAAAATCTTTCTACCTTTCTAATTGATCACATTCTCTTCTTACTTACTTAGTTTATTTTTTATTTATATTCAAAAAAATACTAGATTTAATCTTAAACTTAGTTTCATTATCCATACCCTGAAGGCTGAGAATGGTCCCAGCTGAAATTATTCAACATTAACTTTCTTAGAAATGTTTTTTAACAAAAACAATCAACTATAAGGTGCAAATATTTTTAAAAATAATTGCTTTTTAAGTGATCCAATACTGTTTTAAGGATTTATTCATATGTGCACATATGCTATTCAGGAAAGAATGTGTTAAAATTGCATCTGAAATGACAATATGATTATTTTACATAGTGTGCACTCAGGTTGTGAAGGAAGCAAAAAGATAACATCTGTGCTCAATAAGCATTTCCACAGCTCATCTCATCAGTGCCAGAATGCTTCTGTAGCAATGTGAGAAATCAAGGTTATTTACTTCCTTGCTAATTCTTTGTTATGCAAGCCTCTTTCTCTCAGAGCCACACATTTTTTTTTTTTGCATGTTCTGCCAGTTCTTTCAGTCCCAGATTGAAGGCTGTCACTTCCTAAATACCCTCATTATTCAATCTCTATCTACTCCGTAAAATGTGGACACTTGACCTCCAAACCCAGGAAACCTCAGTGTAAGGGCCTTACTTGTATTAGGAGCTTTATTATCTTATTTAACAGGAAACCTGGATGGAGGCAATTCCAGGGTTGGTCAATTCAGTGTGAATGATGTCATTGAGCACACAAATTCTTTCCATTGTACCACCCTCACCTGTTGGCAAGATCCTGAACAGATCACAGAAAGATATTTCAGCCAATCCATTTTACCATGTAAAAGTGGCTCCATGGTTCAGGCATCCTCAGAAGACGGGTCCTCCCATTTTCCTATGTATTCCTTATATTAAGTGTGTGGGGTCCTTTTCCAGAAGATCTTGCTGGACTTCCCTACCAGCCCACTGACCAGAATTGGGTCATATGGACACCTAAATTAATTACTGGCAAGAGAGGCATTTATTGCTGGGATTTACTGGTATTTGTTCCCTGATACTAGAGAGACTCAGTGCTATGGTCTGAATGTTTGGGTCATCCCATAATTCATATGTTGACATTCTAACCCCCAAAGGTGATGGGATTAGGAGGAGGGGCCATGGGAGGTGATTAGGTCATGTTGGTAGAGCCCTCATGAATGGGATTAAGACTCAAAAAAGAGACCTCACAGAACTCCCTCACTGCTGCCATCATGTAAGGACACAGGGAGAAATTTGTAACATGGAAGAGGGTCCCCACCTGGTCCTGTTGACCTTGATCTTGGGCTCACAGTCTCCAGAACCATGAGGAATACATTTCTGTTGTTTGCAAGTTACCCAGTTTGTGATATTTTGTGGTAGCCTGAATGAATTTAGACAATCAGAAAATACAGAAGTGCCTAACAATTCAATTGAGCAGGAACAAAGGATGATGGGATGGATTTTTAATTAAAAACTAGATCATCTGCCATCTTGTATTACTGTCTTCTCTTCGATGCGTATGGACTGGAGTAGTTCAAATCTCTCCTTCATTCCTAAACTTTAATCCTGAGGTTAGATCAAATTCAAATCAAATTATGTTCTCTTGGTAACAAATTCTATTCTATTATTTTTTTCAGCTGCAAGTTTTTAAACATGTGGTTTGACCACCTTAGACTTATTGTCACATTTCCAAATTCACAGTTGGGTACTTCTGGGTTTTGCTTGTTTGTTTGTCTGTTTTTGTTTTTAATATACTATTTACTTCTTCATGAGTTCTTTCACATATCTTTTTTCAGCAAAGCGATAATAACAATAATGCTATTAATATCTAGTACTCATAAAATATATCCTCTTTATACTCTAGATTTGCAATCTGAATAACATTTGCCAAACAGAAAAAAAAATGAAGTCATTATGAAGTAGACTGTTTGCTGCTTGTCTGGAAAAGCTTGTTTTATTATTTTCTTATTGATTGGTCCAGTCCATGGTGAATGATAATATAGTATATATGTTTTTACAAGCAATTTTGTCTCTTAATACAGAATTTCTTGTTTTAGTTACTCTCATATTCATTTTTAATATCTACATTATCATAACAAAGTGGAAATACCACTTTTGTATAATAAATAGAGTCCTTTATCCCTTCTCACTTGGACATGCATGAAATTTGTTAGTACTATTATTGAGTGTGAAAACATTCACTAATACATTTATTCATGCAAGAATAACTAAGTTACAAACTGTTAACTGTTACAGGATGCGAAACTATATGAAAAACGTCCTAGAATTGCTAATTATTTCCTTTGGGAGATGCAGTAATAATATAAAGCCATCTTTCTTAGTTTGACACAAGAGCATCATGCAGTTTGGTTTATTTTATATTCCCAGTCTCATCAACCACCATTTGCCTCAGCTACCACACTGAATCTCTCTTTGATCTTGGAAGGTATAGACCCTGTCATAGCCCAATGGCTTTGTACATAGCTTTCCCCATATATAAAAACACATCTTTTCATGCCTGAAGAACACCATTTCCCTATCATTCCAACATGCAAAAGGATATTCCATATCACAACCTATAGCTAAAAACTCCTTCCTTCTATTCTCTTCTCTGTATGTGCAATGGTTTTTCCTGTGCATAAGACCTCCGGCTAGGACCACCGACTAGAATACTGTGGAATGCAGAATCTATAGGCATGAAATCACATGTGACTTGACCTCCAATTAAGGAAAGCATTTTACAATGTGAAGAGGGTGTCAGAGAGAGCTCACAATCATGGGAGTCACTGGTTACATTAACTATACAACATCCAAAAGCTTGCCGTAGCAGCTTGCTGTGGAAATGCCATCCAAAAGTGTCATAGAGCATTGGGATGACCTACAGATGGTACAGCTGAAGAACTCACCAGAGGCAATATTCTATGAGACAGGGTCGCCATTCTCAAGATACATTAAGAAAAAGTTTTCTTTATGTCTATATATTCCAACTAAGAATTATGCTTGAGTCTGAGGACCAAGGAAAAGTGGTCTTACTTACAATGGCTCTCATTAACCTATTGGGGAACATTGACTTACTTTATCTCTGCAGGGTAAGAGATCCTAGTCCTCAAATTACAGGAGGTGATACTGTAACAAAGGGTCTGAGTAACAAAGCACAGTTCCCATTGAAGTATGCACACAGCTGTTACCTGGACATTGGGCATCTGATGTTCATAGGACCAGGTGGCAAGTGGGAGAGTTACTATCTTGTCAGGGGTAATTAGCCCTGGTCATCTGGAGAAGGTTTGGCTGTTACTGTACAACGGAGATAGGTGAAAATATATGTGGCACTCAGGAGACATTCTTTAGTGGTCAGCCTCAGAGCTATCATGAATGAGGGATGGGGCCATACCGCCAAGTAGTCATCAAATTAACAGGGTTAGTAATAGCTGGGGCAAGGGGGATTTGGAATGAGAGCAGAGGAGAGAAACAATGAGTAGCATTTGTATTCCTAAGAGCAAATGGAGCAAAGGGGGCTGTAGTTTGTCTATTTGCCTTTCTTTTCCAAGTCTTATCCACCAATAGGAAGAAAGTCCCAGTATGACTTTGAAGGAGTTGCTCCCAAAGCTGTATGGAGAAGTGGATCAGCATGGCCCAAGGGAAGAACTGTGGTAGCCATCTAGGCACACTACTCACATCCCACTTCCAGAAAAGACGTGTTTCCCAAAAGACCATAAAGAATGTGGCTAAGTGATAATCTTCAGCTATTTGCTTCCTTAAGGCTTTCCCCAAATTTCTAGGTGGATCACATTCATCTTAGGGAAGCCTTGAGTCAGTAACTGTACAAGATGATGAGTCTAGCTATTTCCACCTAAGGCAGGCTCTTCTTTCTACAACAGAACTCTCCTCCTGTTGCCATAGCCCCAGTTCTGTTTTCAGGGAAGAAAAAGACCTCATGTCTCAGTGAAGAAATGTCAACATCTCTTCTAAAGAATACCATGTGATAGACAATATACCGGCATGATTTTCTTTGAAAAATACCAGCTGCTGGGGCACCTGAGTGGCATAGTCAGCTAAGTGTCTGACTCTTGGTTTTGGCTCAGGTCATGATCTCACGGATCATGAGATCAAACCCCACATAGGGCTCTATGCTCAGCAGGAGTCTGCTTGGATGTTCTCTACTTTTGCCCCTTCCTTACTTGCTTGCTCTCTCTTTCTCTCTCTAAAACACATAAATCTTAAGGAAGAAAAAAAGAAAAGAGAGATAGCATCTACTTTATCAAAGAAAAGAGAGGTCTGCATTATATATGTATTATATATGCAATATATACATATTTTTCATATATATAATTTCAAGTAGCTATACCTGCCCTCAAATGTACATTCTCTTTTTTTCTTGTGACAACAAGGATGGAAAATTAGCTCTTTTTTTTTTTCTAAGACCAATTCCCCATCTGTGTTTCAGATCTAACTTCTTACCTTCTTAGGGGTCTTTTAAAAAAATAATTTATCTATTTCTCTACCTCATATCCTTGAGATTACTCTCCTAACATTATCATGCCAACTGCATAAAAGACCACATTTCTCCTTTTAAAAAACAAAAACAATTTATAGTCTTCTTTGTTAACTTCAAGCCCTTCTGTATTTTTGTTTACTGTCCATACACTGAATGACTCCCAGCCTGTAACCTTGGCCTAGATCTCTGCTGATTTGTTTTCTAATAAGCTCTCATTTTGTCCCATTGCATTTTTCCCTCCAATTGGATCATTTTTTTCTTTTGCTACCATTGCATCTTTATCTACCTCTAAGATTGTACTTATACAACTAAATGATTTATAATAGATATATTTCCCCTTGTCTAACTGTCCATGCCATGTACTAAGACTTGCGATAATTCTCAGTTTTAGTCCCAACTGCCCTAACCATCCATATTTTGGGTCAATTCCCTAATCGTCACTCTGAAATAACTGGATTAAAGGTAGACATCTACATCAACTCTTGTGGCATAGGGCTTTACTCAAAAAATCAACAGTACCTACAATCACATTCTGGTTCAGGATTTTTCACAAATGCCATAGAAAGGGAAGCTTTTAGGCTTTCAATAAGAGTATCTTATCTGTTGAATGATAAAATATGTGGTGCATATACCATGGCATGCTATAATTCATCTGTATATTTCAGCCTTCTGCAAATTTCTCACCTTAGTTTTTGATGCCCCAAGAGGGTTGACATGCACTATCATTTCTGGCCAAGTACTCGTGAACATCTTTCTCTCCCCTGCTTCCATCCATTCCTGTTCACAAGGTATCATAATCTCCACTGAGGACTCCCAAAAGAAATAATGGTGCCTATGAGGCATCACTGTTTTGTATGTTCAGTATTTCCAATTACATTTGCAGTCTTGGAGATGTGCTCGGGGAACATTAAAAACACAGCCTGAAGTATAAGAAGAGAAATATTTGCAGGTAAGACTGACATTTATCTGAGTTCTTTTATTAACAGGGAACTGATTCAAGTAACCCTAGTCCATATAATGTTTTCTTTAAGAAGGGAAATGGATCTCATTGTATTCCAGGTACCTACAAACAAATTATCCAGCTGAACTTCAGGAGAACTGAAACAGTTTGCATATCAATACTGGTGAGCTTGGGACATTCACTTTCCATCTTAAGTCTGCCTCTTACTGTGTCTCTCCATTTTTTCCTTTCTCTTTATCATATATCTTATATCTATATTTTCCTAACTCATATTTTCTTCTTCTTCCTTACTGCTTTCTTTGAAGTCAATGTACACATCTTTTAAAACTTACCTTGCTGCAAACTCTCTCCCTTGATGAGCATTTCCTGTTCAAATCTCAAAAAAAAAGAGAATATAACTAGATTAGCAATCATAATCTCAGTTTATACTTGCAGGGTACGTACTATATGTCAGGGTATACTGTTTAGTAGGGACACGGTTATCCCTATTATTATATATTTTTGATAGTGGAGGAAATTGAGCCTCAGTGAAGTCACTTAACTCAAGCTCAAAAAAAAAAAAAAAAAAAATCAGGACTCTCCACAGGCTGTCCCCATGAAAACCTCTATTCCACTCCCATATCACATACTCCGCAATGAGCAGTAAGGCAAGGTCGGGTGGGGTAACTCTCTGCAGAAGCTTAAGATCAATAATTTCCTTCAGGGCAGCCTGGGTGGCTCAGTGGTTTAGCACCGCCTTCAGCCCAGGGCGTGATCCTGGAGACTTCAGATAAGGTCCCATGTCAGGCTCCCTGCATGGAGCCTGCTTCTCCCTCTGCCTGTGTCTCTTTCTCTCTCTGTGTGTCTCTCACAAATAAATAAATAATATCTTAAAAAATAATAATAATTTCCTTCACAAGTGGGAGTGGTAGACAAATAAAAATAATGCAATTTGTTGGAGTTTGAATACCATGCTAAACAATGTATACTCAGTTATAGAGGCCATTTTGAAGCCACTAAACTTCTTGCCTAATGACCAATTAAATGAATAAAAGAAATTGCATGCAGCAGTGGATGGTCCATGTTTGCACATCTGTGCAAATCCCTTAAGGTGATATTTAGAGTAGACAAAATCAGCAATTTTCCCTGCTTTCTCTTCATGCCTCAGAGGTTAGCCACTAGCGTGGAAACTAGGGATGAGGACAGTCACCCAGGGAGGAAACACTGATGACTGAACATGGTTCACTGGCTGGACAGGGAGGCCAATGAAATAAAATAGAAACAAAGAGGCTAGAAGATGAGAGAAAGTTTGATGTCCTGGTTCCCTTTTCTATTCTGGATAGCCTCTACTTTATCTGAGACGGAGGCTATGAGGTATAAATTCATTCAACTGCCCACCCCCTGCCACAGATTTACCTTTTTCTAAGAAATCTTGTCACCATCTTTCTTACAGGAAACATTGTTTCTTTTTCCCATCTATGGTTATCCTGTACTTCTTATTTGTATCCTATCTTCAACATTACATGTTGCCTTGTCCCTTTACCTTTCCTTTTTTATGCCTCCTATAGTTCCTCTTTAAAAAAAAAAAAATGAAAAAATTCCAAGCAAATTTACAAAATTAGTTGAGATCTAGGTCACTGGATTTTAAATTATTGAGAATAGGGAAGCTTCAAAAAAAAAAAAAAAGTCACCAATATTGTTGAATTGGACTCTTTTGGAAAGCAGCAAGAACTGGCAAACTCAAACACTCATGAGTTACCATTGTCTTTGAGGAATAGGGTTAAATGTCAAAAACATTCAGATTTGATTTTGATGAAGAGAGGATGATGTGAGTAAAAACCAATGGTAAGAATTCCGGGATAAATGATAAGAGAAGACAGTGTTCTAATAGTCTGGAATAACAATAAGTCACAAGAACCAAAACTAATCGCTATCGTCTGGTTTCTCTTCAGATCGTATAAATCTTTGGCCTTTTTATTCCTAAAATCCTGAAATGTTTGACTCTTACTTCAATTATGATCTAGTAAATCACATGATTATCTTTCTTGCTCTGTCAATTGAGTTGCAGAAATCACTGTATTTCTAAGATCAATCGTTCTGCTGAGAATATAGCGGTTATAAGAAATGCTTGTGAGTATACCACAAGGATGCATGTATGGTATAGTCGTGAGTATGCTGACACTACCACTGTTCTCTTAAGTGATTGGAAAGGCTTGCAAGGAATATCATGCCCTCTGATAATTTCCTGAAGAAGTAAAATGAATGAATAAAAGTTCAGAACCAAGGGACGAAAATTCATTATAATCTCCTGAGAAAGAAGAAATATAAAATGTCCCTCATTTCTCATCCTTACACTCTGAGGCTAAGTGGTTTTCTCTGCAGGTTTGAGAATCTTTGGGACATTCTGTGATACTATCTTCTTGGGATAGAAATAATAGAAATAACAGGCATCCTTGAGAGTCCTCACAGTCTCTCTCTCTCTCCAGCTGGACTCTTGCCCTTTTTGTGGGTCCCCAGCCAGGCTCTAAGGAGATTTGACCTAGACCCTCAAAGTGAAAGAAGGGAGGGCACAATTGACCACCAACACTGCATTTCTTATCATCATTAGGACTTTTCAAAGTTTTCCGAGACAGATCATATTTTTAATATAAAGAGTTATCAAAATAGAAAACCTTAGACAATAACTTAAAATGGTCACCAGTTGAAAATGTCTCAATAAACACATTAACTGTTTTTCAAGAATATAATTAAACACACCCAGTATATCAAGATAAAAAACTTTCAGAGGTACAGGACTTACCACCACAATTTTGATCTTCTGGGTAATGAAAAAATAGTTAATTCCACAGACAAAAATATAGAGAACTCTAGCTGTAAATAAACAATTAAGGGAATGAGCTATTTCTGTTCCAGCTAATGAAGAATGACATTTAAAGAAATACTATTCATTTGTTTAGATGCAGAGAACAGATTGGCAGTTGCCAGAAGAGAGGGGAGCTGCGGGCAGGTGGGCGAAATGATTTCAGGTATTCGAGAATTACAAACTTCTAGCTATAAAATAAATAAGTCATGAGGATGTAAGGTACAGCATGGGGACTATAATATTATATTGCAAATTTGAAAAGTGCTAAGAAAATCAATCTTAAAAATTCTTATCATAATGAGAAAAAGTTGTAATTCTGTATGGTGACAGGTGGTAAACAAACTTAATGGCTGATCTTTTGACAATCCCCACAAACGTGGAAATATTATGTTGGACACCTGAAACTAATACAATGCTGGATGTCAATTATACTTGAATATTTAAAAGAAAATATTATTCAAATACAAAATAAATGCTCATTTCAAAAATGTGCCTTAGATCTGATGCTTGCTATGATGGTGTTTATTGAAAAACTTGTGTTTGTTAGAAACAGTGGAACCTGTTTTCCATTTCTAACTAACTGCTAGTCATTTCTTATGGTCTAAGGTCGATTTTTTTTCAACTTCTAAGTCTTATTTATGAAGTTGTCAGAGGTGCTAAGAAGCACACATTAATAAAACTCCTGTCTGAAATTGAATACTTAGTAGACTTATGGTTGAGTAGCAGCAAACACATTCCACTGGATTAAGTTTAAAAATATGCCTAAATTACTTCCCTCAATTAAGGATACAGGGCACCTAGAGCTTAAGGGAAGATTCCCAAAATTCATACTTCACACCAAAACTCAAATGCAAGGCCCAGATTTTTGCAAAAGAAAGGCACATTGCAGAACAGAAATTCATGTACTTCACTATAGTGTTTTTCCAAGGTTTTTGTGTCTCCTTATTGCTGCTATACTAGTGGTACACACCTGCTTTATTTCCCCTACATGTATGTCCTCATTCCAACCAGAAGGTGTGTGAGTGTTTGGGTGTTTGGGGATTGTATAGGAGTAATAACCTACATGCTTGTGAGTCTCATGAATTAGAGTAGTATTAAATAAATTATCTATTTTGTAGAAAAAGCATGGTTGGGTGAGGCATCTAGCTGTGAGCAGTTTCTATAATCCTGCTTTAATGACATATGTTCTGGGGTTGATGGAAAGTGCCAGGTGAAATTGTAGCAGCCATTGTGTTATGGAGTTCTAGCACACTGCTGCCCCACTGGTGGATCTATGGCTGCTCTACATTCTGAGTGGATTGCCTGAGCGATAGTTGGAACCCTAACTCTCACTTCTCTGATTTCTGCTTCTCTTCATATTTGATCCGCTCTCACTAACAATTAGGTTGGCTGAAGTTTTCATTCCCTATATGTATGTATATATATGTATATATTTTTTTTTGAGGGAGAAAGAGCAAGCACACATGTGGGGGTGGGAGGGTGCAGAGGGAGAGAAAGAGAATCTTAAACAGACTCCACAACCAGCATGGTGGAACCCAATGCAGGGTTCGATCCCACAATCCTGAGATCACGACTTGAGCCAAAACCAAGAGTCTGACCCTTAAGTGACCGAGCCATCCAGGTGCCTCCATAATTTTGACTTCTAACAAATCAGACTATTCCTTACCAAATATGCTGCCAAGACTAAGAAACAGATGAAGAGCTAACTTTTTGATTTTTTTTTTTTTTTGAGCTGCTCATTCATTTGGATTATATGGACCTGACCTGGGCTTCCAGCCCTCTGGAAAAGATATTAAAATTCATAGATGTAGAATTTTAGGAGATTTTCAGACAAGGCAATACATTTTTGATGGGTCGTGGATGCTAAGCCAAATGAGGAATGAGTGAACAAGAAAGAGGAGAGAGGGTGACAAAGAAATGAGACATAAATAGAAAAAATGGGAAGGAGACCAGAAGGTGTCAGAGAAAAGAATATTTGGCCAAATTATGTCAAGGATTTGGCCAAAGGACAAGAGGAACAGAACCCAACAATCAGTCATGTGTTTTGTAGGAACGTAAATGGGAGTAGTGTTCAAGTAAGAGCCAGTGTCTTAAATCAAGGAAAAGAAATTACCTAAGCTATTTATGTGAAATTAATATGCATTATTTGTACCCAAAGGGAAGAAAAATAAAGTAAACCAATCTCCCTAATAATACTAAAACAAAGCCCAGGATCCCTATGAATATTTGTCATGCTACCTACAGAGATAACGTTAGATTGCAAATGACTAATATTAGGAGTTATAAGCGTATTCAGTTTTATCCAAGTAGATGACCTAGATTGAATTCAATATCCACCATTTCCCTAGTTAAAAGGCTTTTATACCCAGCAATGCTTAAAACTGCCTTTGGTACAATTTGGAAACTTTAAAACCAGATGGCTTTTGTGAACACTTTAGCAGACAAATTTGATGTTGTCATTGGATTTAAAAAGAACAGGTGGACTGAGGCCTCTGCAAGACAAACATAAAAGTTATAAGTGTCTGGATCTCTGTGTTTAAATCAGAGCTTCCTGCTATCACCAGCCTATGAAAGTGGCTGAGAGTCATTATCATCACATGGCTGAAAGTGACCCTGAAAGAGAATCTTTCATACTCTCATCAAGTACTTTTTTTTTTTCCCAATTGGACAAAATATCTTTTCTAAATTTATATTTTAAACATATAAGGAAATGCAAAATAAAATGCAGTGGAATAAATAGAATATCCCCGTTCCCATGAAAAATTGATTCATAGTTCTATATGGGCCATTACACTAGAGATCATCACACTACTGCAAGAAAGTGTGAACATCCCATTTCACAAACCGTCTTTTCTTTATATTCTAGCATGTGGTCAGCATCAGTTAATCAAAAGAACACATGTAATAGATTAGGTCAAGCCATACAAAACAGCCTATAGTCCACTGTATCTGACCTACAGAAAGGGCATTTTGTATGATTTAACATAATATATGTGTGGCTTAAAGGATTAATGTGGTGAACACTTATTGACCAGAACCTTGGTTAAGGAATGGAACATTACATAATATTACAAAGAATTTTGAAGTACCTGCGTCCCTCTTCCTCATCACCTTCCTTTTGCTGCACAGTTCTGTATTCATTATGGCTTTATTCACAGTTTTACCATAAGCTGTACTTTTAAAACTTTTTAAAATAATATATGTAGAAGCACACTATATAAGTAATTCTGTAACTACTTTAGGGGCTCACTCTTAAATATATCTATCTGTTGAGCAGAATTGGAGGTCATTTATTTCCATTTACTATCCTCTGTGGGGCTATATGTATTTTTATTTTTCAAATATATTTTTGCAATATTTTTGCAAAGATATTTTGTTGACTTTTACCTTAATTGACATAGCCAGCTCTTTAAAAGTTGTGGGGTTTATTGTTGGGACCTAGTAATTGGCAAATTTTATAAATTACTCTTGTGAAAAAAATAAATGATATATTCTTCAGTTACTGGATGTAATAATAGATATGTATATGTATATATAATGCGTGCATCTCTGTCTCCATAAAACACACATATATGGATCTTAAGGTGATTGTGTTATTTGAGTCATCTATACATTTGAATGTTTTTCTTTTGCTGCAGAGTGGAGTGCTAGTCTTTTCATATATAGATTCATCAATATATCTATGTAGTTCTGTCAATTTAACTCTTTCATATTTTGAACTTTTATTAGTAAGCGCATCCATTTTTGATTTTCCATATCTTCCTGATAACTTGTATGCTATTAAAATTGTGAGAAGTAGCACCCTACCTATGCCTAGTAATGCATTTTAAGCACATAGTCCATTTTTATGGGCATTTATATACCAGTTTTCTCTTGGTAGTATTTACTTGGTACTTATTTGCTTTTATTTGGAATTTTGTGTGTTACTTTGTTTTGGGATTTTCATGTGTACCTGAGATAGCTAATTTCTTTTTTATAATTCAAGTATATAATCAGTGGTTTTTAAATGTAGAAATTAGTATCTCTGTGTTGATCAAGATTGTTGACATATTTGAATTTAATCATGCTACTTTATTTTCTATGTTATCTGTCTTCTTCTAGTTGTCTTTTTTTTTCTTTTTGATTCAATTTTCCTATCCCTTTTTTTTCCTCCATTAGTTTGAAAGTTTTACACTCTTTCTATTCTTTTAGTGATTATAATGGAAAATTGTAACCTGCATATTAAGTGTTATAATGACAAAATTAAATCAATACTTTACTGTTGCACTGAACAATGACAGTATCAGAGAAATTTTTAACACATTTCTATCTTCCTTTTATTTTCTGAAGTCCTTACTGAAAACATTTTAAAAATTAAAAGACTTGATAAAATGTATTAAAATACGCTTTAGTCAATTATGTGGCTATTCACTTACAAGTAGACATTCATTGATTCCTTCAATTGTTCAATTGTCAAACATTCATTTCTAAACACTACTTTAGATGTAGTGATTCAACAGTGAAAAAGGAATCTGCCCTCATGGATCTTATATATAGTATGAGAGACAGACAATTCCCAGAAAAGAGATTCCAAAATTATTAAGTATTCTGAGTTTATGGTAGGATAAGAATGTGGATATTTCCTTCAGGAAGTAGACTTCTCCTTTCTATTGCCTATGGTGTTTCTGATTTTCCATGTAGTTTTTTTTTTTTTTTTTTAAGATCTATCCTATATTTATGGCATGCCCTTTTTATTTGAAATCTGTAGAAATCATAGAATAAACACTTTAGAAAATAAAACAACTTAACAGAATGTTAAATGGGACTTTTCTTATTTCAAAATCTGCAGAGAAGAATGAGTTTTAGAGCTTTCACATCCTAAAGACTGCTCAGACATCTCTGAAAGTGATGAAACCACCTATTCGAAATTGTCTACTGGTGGCAAGAAACTGATCCTGCCACTGAGAGCGTCTCCTCTACTCCAGCCTGTGTTGGAAGGAAACTCACAGCCATAATGGAGGATGTCTGGTGAGAAATGTTTGTGTGACCAGTCAGCAGAGCCCTGAGTTTATCTAAATAATTTTTGTACAGTTTGGAGCAGGAAGTCCTCTTCTGCTTCAAGGCAAGTGAAGGAAGCTTCCTAGGAAGTAGTTGAAGAACACACACACACACACACACACACACACACACACACACATGGTTTCCCTGGAGGATCAGGCACAAAGATTGTTGTCTGTGTTCATCTCAAGGGAGCACCTGCTATAAGGTGGCCACAGCCACTCTTGAGGAAAAGCAGAGATGCCCTGTGAGCATCCTGGACTCCTAGCTCCAGGAGGCACTGAGTTTCCTCTTGGTTTTGGTGCTAATGCAGAAGGAAACCAAGCTTGGAGTTCTTCTGTAGTGATCTTATGGAAGAGGTTTGCCCACCATGCTATATGACCCTGACAGCGTACTGCTGGGCCAGCCAGAGCAGGAAAAGAAGGAGGTATTGCAAGCAGTTAGTGCCTGATAACGGGACAATGGAGTGTCCTCAGAAGGAGGAACTCAAAAAGCCAATCAGAAAGACTATAATTGGAATTCATGACTCCAACTGCCACCTCAACTCCAGCTTGTCTCCACTCACACAGCTGCCCCAGGGCTAGAGCCGAACAGCACAAGATGTAAAGAGGACCAGAACCAGGATCTGGGACCCCCTTCCAACCCCTTTTCTCTTCTCTAGGTTCCTGTAGCAAGTCAGAGCAAGGTCTGAGGGAGCTACGTTTTGAAAAGGATGAATGATAGATGATTCCACTTTAGACTGAACAGGACTTTTAATGCTTGAAATTAGGAGAGTTATAAGATTGGGGGTGACTGGAAAAGTCTGGATCTATTTGAGATATTTCAATGATGGGAAAGGACTCTGGTATAAAGGAGCTGAAAGTCAATGTGGAAATATGTATGTTTATCCCTTCTTATCCCTCATTAAGTCCATTTGGATTTAATTGTTTCAGCAATATTTTAATATCTCTCGTAAGTTCATAAATGCTCAAATGGTTTCAATCTTGAAAAAATTTGCCCAAACCTTGCTTTTTACTGCATTTACTGATGGAAGTCAAAAGTGAAGGTAATCAAATTTGCCTGTGAATCCCAGGCAAAAATTTAAGCAAAGTGAAGTTTAAGAATACTTGACAAGAAATATGTATCTTGAATTTTCTTGTTTTCCCCCCAATATATCTATCTTTCATAGCCCTATGCTCAGGAATTAAATACAAAGTTGGATGAAGTTTTTAAAACTTCTAAAATGAGCTAAAATTATTTTGCTTAATCCAGGTTTATGCTAGTTAATGAAATGATCACACAGAGGACCGTAATAATGGTAATACTTGTCCTAGCATTAATAGTTTAAATGATTTATTTGTGCAGATTAAGGTGACAGGGTAAAAATAAATAAATAAGTGTGAAAAATCTCCATCTCTCACAGCTTTAAAATGTTGGCTCTGCGGTATGCCATAATTAAGTCAACAGTCTGCTGGTCAGGTTCCAGGCATGCAGACTATTCCCTCACTGTCACTGCTAAATTCATGGGTCTTCTCTTTTCCCAAAAGCTTCTGTGCACAGTCTTTTCTAAGATAATAGAATGGTGAGATGGACAGGATAGTAGGTAGCCTGGCAGTTATCTAGATAAAGTGTAGAGCAACAGGAAGGTATGCAAAATATTATAGCTCAGCTGTCAAAAATCCCTAATACTTGGAACTTAATTTGAGAAGCATGACTACATGACTTACATAGTTTTACATGGGTAGAAGGCTGTCCATATCTTTTTTTTTCTTCTTTTCCAAGATTAGAGTTTAACGTTTTCCCCTCCACCGCCCTTCTACTTTTTTTTTCTTCTTTTCCAAGATTCGAGTTTATGTCCATATCTTCTTAGCAATTTTTAGAAAAGTGTTCCAAAGAATTTTATGTTAACAGTGTCTAGTTTGCTTGTATGCCAGAGATCTTAACACCACAAGAAAGTTTTTGATTATTAGTAATCATATTGAACAGGGGCATATACCTAATGAAAGTGATGTTTGTAAGGTTTATATAAACATACGTATGTGGAAATTGAAAATTGGGAATTTGACTCGTACAGAGTAGGCATTTAAGTGAGTGAAAACAAATGCTTATTTTGTTGCAGACATTGTTCTAAGAACTATTTATCAACCCCTTGAATCCTATCGATGATCCTACAATGTCACTCCTACTTTCAATTGTACAGAAAATTAAAATGGAGGGAACACGGTGATAGTTGGCAGGCGGGAACAGTGGGATTTGAACAGCTGGGATTCTGAGCATGCACTCTTATACCCTGTGGTAAACTGTCTTGAGAAGGGAATGGGGCTGAGCAGTTGGTTGTGTCATGGTGGTCATTTGGTTGCAGGTTTGATGGTGATGACAGTGGTATTTAAAAAATTCCATTCTGCATCAGGAGATAGGCTAGTTACATTGCATGTGGAAAAGTAAATAATTATGTTAAATACCTTATGAATTAAGGAATATTCTATATTTATTTTTTTAGGCAAGGAAACTAACACCAAGAGAGAGATAATATAACTTGTTGGTAGTAAGAAAACTAATATATTGTAGAGCCAGGACCTCCCCTCAGGAGATCTGAATCTAAAGCCAATTATCTCATCTTTACTTTTCAGAAAGTATATTAATTCTTGAAAAACTAATAATATAAAATTCTAAGAATTAGGTTGTTAAAGTTGTGTCTTTAGTTGATATTTTTCTGATTGGCTAAATGTATTAAAATTCAGTAATTTTCTTGAAATTTTCTTTCTCTTGCTGTTTGTTTTGTACTTTTTAGTTATTTGTCTTTTATTGATTTGACTTTCATTTTTCTACTTTCTTATAACTCTTAAAATACTCAGTTATACATCATCGGGATTAATGGGTCTTTTTCTCAGGCTTAATAAGTGCTTATCTAAGATAAGATATGCATATTAAAAATAACATGAGTGCCTTTTGCCACCTAAAAGCCTACAGTGGGTAAAACACTGCCCTGAGACTATGGTGTACCTAGGAAAGGTGTTATCAGTGTTAACCCAACCAATTATCCATAGGCCCCCCATCATCTGTGAAGCTAAAATTAGCTTGCTAATATGTCTCACCTTAGTAGCTGTGTTGAGCTTAAATATCGTATGTAAATAGCAACAAAGGCCCCAAGGTAGTAAACTATTTTTGAGTCTAAATGTCCCTGAAGAATTGCCAGTTTCTCTTCATAGGACTTCCAGTGTGTGTGTGGAGAGAAATTCAAGTGTAGTGAACTAGAATGGGGCATGGAAAACTGAACATTTCAACATTAAGAGAATCATTACATATATTATTAAAAATACACAATCTAGAGCAGGAGTTGGCAAACTTTTCTACAAGGAACCAGATGGTAAATATTTTAGATTTTGTGTGCCAATGTGAAATATAAGCACCTCTTCTGTAGGTGTAACAAAAAGGAAAGTAATTTTTCACAGATATTTAATTGAATTCAAAATATAATATATGCATTAGTTTTCCATTGATGCCTTAACATGTTACTATAAATGAGTTTCTTAAAACACCTATTTATTTCCTCACCATCCTGAGGATAATAAGTCCAGGCATACTGAGGCTCAACTGTTTCTCTACTCTGGGTTTTTAAAGCCAACATCAAGACATCATGTGTTGTCAGGGCTATATTCCTCTCTGAAAACTCTAGCAGCAAATTTGCTTCTAGGTCATTCAAGGTGTTGAAAGACTTTAGTTCCCTGTGATTGTAGGGCTGAGGTCCATTGCTTTGCCAGATGTGGGGTAGGGGATCATTCCCAGCTTCTAGAGACCTTTGTGGCATTCTTTGGCTCATGGGCCCCTTCCTCCACCTTCAGGTTAAATTAATGCAATTTCCTTGTGTTTTTTTGTATTTGTCAAGCATTTATGGTGCATCTTTTAAAAATTAGGAAGAAATCAAATGGTATAAGATATTTCAGATTCAACAATGTGGTATTAAAATATTTTCATTTAATTTTTCAGCCATCTCTTGCCTTACTCCTGTAAGTAACATAGGAGGTACCAAAACAGAACGTTATGTTTCACGATAACTGTCCTAGACAGCTAAATCTATAATGAAGGATGGATTTTGAGTGACCCAGTAGGGCAGATGCTCACTAAATCTAACTGACAAGTCTGTTGTAATTAACAATGGAATTTGTTTTAACAGTTCTGTGTGAATGGTCCTGGGCTGTCTAGAGTGCTCGTTTCACATATCAGTTGGTGAGCTACTATGTTTATAATGAAACATTTTTTTAAATGCATGAGAATATAAATGGAAGTTGGTCCCTTTGCACAAACAGCAAAATACGTACCTCACTTTAAAAGCCAGAATCCCTAACTCAGCCAGCCAGCCACCCTGGTTCTGTAACAATCAGATGATTATTTTTCCACCCTTTGTCTACTCACAATTAAGAAAGCAAAGAAAATATAAATAATATCCCACAGGAGAAGAGCAGAAGTAAGATAAATAATACCATGGGGGGGCAGCTTCTTTACCAGATACACAGGAATACTTAGTAGGTATTTATGCTTTAGGAATGAAATCTGTTTTATGATCTACCTTGGAGAATCAGAATTAGGGAAGAGGTAGTTGGTTAAACTGCAAACATGGATGAGTTAGTTCTCCACGACACACAATGAGCTACAAATCAAGCAAGAGTTATTCCACATAAATACAGTTTATATCAAGATGAATTTGTGTATATTACATACGCACTAAACAATGTTGATATGCAATAGATTGTTGTAGAGAAAACTAAACCAGAAGCAAACTAAAAAATATCACGCGAAAACAAAGTCAAGAACTCAAACAAAATTGTAAATAATATGATGTAACTATTGCATAACTTGAAATCAATTGCAGCAGATTGGCCTGTAGAGAAGTTCAATATAAATTCTCTCCATTAAACATCTCTGTACATCTACTAAATTGTACAGAAGAACTATGGAGACTACAGGTCAACTCTATAGCTACTCCAGGCGGGGAGACCTGAGTTGTGAACTAGTCCCTCATGCTCTGCTAGGACCACAATATTTGAAGTGGTTCCTTATGAAAAGCATATTTTTATTATGCACCAAAGATGGGTTCATTTTTAGACATATCATATCCAGTCTTCATTTATTCGGACTCATGCAAAGGGTTCAATATTCAGGTCAGGATTTGCAATGGGCGTTCAGAGAGGTGCCTTTAGGAGAGAAAGTCTTGACATTTGGATACCTTCCTACTAATAAAAGGCTCAAGTTAGACCTTTACTAGTTAGGAAACTTCTAACATTTTACAGAGGCTTACCTAGAATCCAGAATAAGGACCTGGGGTGGAGGTCAGAGAGCAGCTTGAAGGGAGAAAAGTGGCACTAATTGGGTTGCGTGAAGAGGACAAAGATATCTACCAGGTTTCAATATTTTGCCCCAGGCCACCCTCGCCCTGCCATTCAAAATCATCCTTTCTGTCACTTTGGCATTTGTGGTACATCGCAGAACACTGATTTAGTCAGACAGGTCAGTTTAGAATATTATTCCTGACACTTTTTTTTAACTTCATGAAATAAATTAGGAAATAAATAAATAAATAAACTATATCTTCTTGTCACGTATCTGAAATAGCAAATGTGAATATGAAATAGTATTTATTTTAAAATGAAATTTGCTCGAGCTCAATTGAGCACGATTCAAGAATACCCTTGTAAGTTCATTCGATTTCCAGGTTCTGGCTTTCATTTTGAAGAAGTAAAATTCTATATTTTATGTCTATATATACTCTCCAATGGGGCAATTCAAAAATAAAAGTGCATCCTTAACATTAAATTTCTTTGCTGTTCGCTTGCACCAGGACTTTCCACTCATTTCAATGTAGCTTTTGTATGGGCGTGTGCAATAAAAAAGCTAATAAACTTAATAAATGGTTCGATTGCATGACTGCACCTGTGTGTTACCTTCATTCTCATTATCCGTTTCCTTAGACATTGTCCATTACTTCGTCGTGGCCACAGAACCCTATTGTAAGTCTAATAAATAGCGCAATAAAAGTAAATAATCTGAGAAAATATTACAGTGCAAACTGGAAATAGTTTTGTTGTAAATTTATGCACGTTTTTATCCATTCTGCCAAGTACAAGTATGCTGGCATTCTGCTGCTCGCTCTGGATCTCCCACAGGAATATGACCCAAATCTTTATTTCTTATGAGCTTCATTCAGATAAATATTAGAGTGGATCAAGGCCAGCAGTTCTTTTCTCCATAGGATTGTTGAAGACTGATTCAGACAATAGCATATGCATATATGTGTGTATAAATATATATACATATATAACATATATTTCTGAAATGAGCCTCTGAAATTTTGTCTCCATGCCCAAAGTAGAAAATTAAGTTTTTATTCCAGTAATTCAGACATCAAACACATTTTCCTCCTGATGTTATTGTAGATACAGACAAGCCATTTATTTTACTTGAAACTTCTCCGAGTAATAGATATATTTCCGAACTGATTTGCCTGTGTGCACTCTGAATTTCAGCGTGTTCAGAAAGGCAAGAATTTCCAATGATGCTTAGCACTAAAACTGTGTATCAGGTATCAGCATGATATGAAGAAGAATCTAGTCACCTCCTCACATCTTACTAGTTTAAGAATACTTTAGATCCTTTTAGCGAAAGACCATTTTAAACGAAATGTGCCATTAGTTAGTTGATGCGAGACGGTGTTTTCAATCACTCTTTTACATGGGGTCTGTTGGCAGCTGAATGATAGAATACTCATTAATACCTCTGACAGTTCATAGCTGTCAATCAGAAAGGATTTTCACAAGCTGCTTCCAAGGCATGAAAAATGCACAGAAATGAAGAGATGATCCCAAACTGACAGATCATTTGGGGTAGCTTGAGTAGGCTCTAATTGACTCTTGGTTTGCTCATTCCTACTTTACAAAAAAGGTGCTGAAATGATAAAGCTGTTTGATGAAAATCTTCGTTAGATCTTCTCTGGCTGTGCCATGAACCAATAGAGCATATTTGTGCTCTAAATATTTTACATATATGCACACAGGGTTTCGTGTTGTACAGAGACCAGAATATTTTCCTTTACAGAGTATTTTGTTCTGCTACCTACAAACAGGACAATGGACAGCCAGATAACCCCTGAGAATCATTGAAGTATGGGGACAGTGTGGGATAGTTTATGTGAACTAGTTTATATATAGTAACATTTCAAGCAGGATGTATAGGGAAATTTTCTACCATATAAGTTTTATGTCGTCTCTACTATGATTAAGAGAAGAAAAGATAATCTAACAATTTTGAGACTTCTTCCAGAATACTCCTGAGTCTTTTATATTTTTTTTTAAAGTCATCTCTTTAGTGCTTGCCAAGTGTGATATTTTGTGCTGGGCGCTGGACAGACAGGAGACCTTGCTTGTCTTTATCACTCGATGAAGTAGACGTCGTGTCATTTTTCAGATGGTGACTCTTATGTTTAGACAAACTAAATGACTTGACCAAGGCTACATAGATAGTGGTTGGTAAGCATAGAACAGGGGCCCAGGCTTTCTACACCCCAAAGTCTTGATCTTTCCCACAGTGTCACTTGGTCTAGTGACATCATTGTCACTCACGGGGAATCCATCTGCTTCTCTTCTTTCTTGAACGGCAACTTCCACTCAAATAAGAGCAGTTTAGAGGCAGTGGCTGTTGGCTCTGCTTGGCTTCTTTGTGCATACCAGGTGTGGATTCTTGTTTCAGTTTCCTTCCCAATTGCTGAGTTAGAACAGAGCCCTAATTAATATAACTACTTTATTACATCAATTTCAAGATGCAAATGACATCCTTAAATGTGTGTGAATACTTCTGATTTTCAAATGATGCAAACCAGTGGAATATAGTTGATGGGTCATTAGCTAAATATTCTGCACAATTTGTTGTTAAAAGGTTGCCTGACCTGAGAACATTTTTCAGGGTGGATTACCTACCGGAATTTTATTTGATGATTCTAAAATGAATCTTCTAGAGTAGGCTGTTTTAGAAAATGTAATGCCCTGTGTTATTAAATATTTGAGTTAATTAAGAGAGATAATAATCCCCATATAGAAATTATTTTAATTTAGTATTCTATATAAACATATTTTGCACATCACATAATTTTACTTTTTATGAACACATGTAGTTATAAGTTAGTAAAAGATAAATATCTCCATCAGTCTTATATTATGACAATCATAACAAAATAGTGGACTAGTATACATTTAATGTTAAAACTATACAAAGAATAGCTCCATCTCTCTACAATAAATTCCTTTTTGATTGAAATCAATCACTGAGACAAATCATTTTCAGTGTATTGTTCTATGAATATGGAAGATAGGAGGTGTTTAATTGCTCATAATTAGGATATCTAGATGGCTCAGCAGTTGAGCGTCTGCCTTTGGCTTAGCTCATGATCCTGGGGTCCCAGGTTCGAGTCCCACATTGGGCCCCCTCTATGGAGCCTGCTTCTCCCTCTGTCTATGTCTTTGCCTCTCTCTGTGTGTCTCTCATGAATAAATAAATAAAATCTTTAAAAATTGCTCATAATTTCTTCTTGATAAATGTTACATAAAGGAATAAATAAATCCCTTAATAAATAAACCATTAACATAACCTACCTTATTTGTATTTGTAAGCATAATACCCTATCCTCAACCTACACCTTCAAACTAATATATTAAATATAAGAGGCCCTTAATAAATGTCTGTTGAAGTAAATTGAGTCTGAAAATATTCTAATGGTGCATTTGAAACAACGTTTCCAAAAGAGCATTCTGAAGAATTCTTTCCCTGCAGGATGACCCTCAAGTATGAATTCTATAATCACCTACATTGGTGACATGCCCTATACTGTATTACACTTTTGGAAACTTTAAAAAATGTTGGTTTATTTGACCCCTGATAAGTTTTACAGTAAATAAATCCCTTATCCATTTATTTCCCAAACATAATTGATGCCAGAGACTTCTTATACCCCTTAAAGTCTACAGACTGTCAGCTAGCATTCCAAGTAACTCAGCATAAGAATCATTGTTCAAGATTTCAGTTCCTTAAAACAAAAGTTCTTCATCTCACTTTATTAAAATGCATTTGTCTCTCTATAGGTTGTAACTTTTATCCATAGCTCATATTTGGATTTTCTGTTATTTGTAGTTTAAGTAACAGAACTTTATCATGCTGTTTAAGAGGGATATGCATGCGATTTGAAAACATCCCAATATTCTGAATATTATCATGGCCTACATTTCATTATGGTGTCTTCAATAATAAATCTCAGTGCTTAAGATAAAAATGAAAATAATATGAAAATTTATTTTTTGTAAATTTTGAAATTTGTCTTAAGGTTAATATTCAAAATTCTATCATTTTATCAATGGATAAGAATTCAAGACACATAGCTACTCACAGATGTTCCTTTGCTCACTTTTTTTGAGTAAACTCTGCTTATTTTAGATGAGATCAAAACTAAAACTTGCTATAAACTTGCTATGATAAAATGGTTTCTTATTATAAGTTGTTCTGGCTCAAAAAGTTTAGTTAAGTAAAACTAGAGGTTATATTAGCTTAATAAACTTTTTAATGTTCCTTTATCACACTAGAAATGGATACATCCATGTCTTTTTTTGTATGGCCAAGGTAGAAAGATGGATTGAAAAGGTATGGTCTTTGCAATTCCCTGGGTTAGATATTTAAGTTTGAATTTTGGACTTACCACAGGAAAGCTGTGAGTCTTAGGTTAGATATTTAATATCCCTGAATCTCATTTTATAAATTGTTAAATTGGTTATGAAACCTAGATATCTGATGAGCTGCCTTATTTTTTGAGATTAAAAACATTAGTTCAATATTTCTATCTTACCTCCCACACAAAGTACCATACCAATCTCAAATCTTCTGTAAATCCCTCTTATGGGCTGAATTGTGTACCCTCCCCAGATTCTTATGTTGGTTCTAATTTCTAGTACCTAAAGATGTGACCACAGATGAAGATAGGATCCTTAAACAGATAATGAAGTTAGAAAGAAGTCATCTGGATGGGCTCTAAATCAATATGATTGGTGTCCTTACAAAATAGGAAACAACAGCTAGACACATGCAGGAAAGATGGTATGAAGGCATAGGAGAAGACAGCCAACTACAGTCCAAGGAAAGAGTTCTAGACAGACTCTCTCACCACCCTCAGAAGAAAGTGACCCTGCCAACATCTTGAGCTTGGACTCCTAGTCTCCAGAACAGTGAGAAAGTAAATCTCTGTTTTGCAGACACACAGACTGTCGTACTTTGTTAGGGTAACTTTAGGAAACATTCAGTCACTGGGGTTCCACATACAATGGATGTCTAGATTCCACTTCAATGTCTAGATTCCACTAAACTCTCTCACTTACAGTTCCATGGAAATGTTGTTTGGGACCTAAGTAATAGGCTTGCTGTCAGTTTCCTGCTTCATACTAATCTACAAAAGGGAACAGTTCATATCCTTTGGTTTCTGTGAAATCCACTTATGTAGCATAGGAGGTGGTTTTAGGGTTAATATGACAGCAACACACAAAAAAAACCAAAATTGTTCATCACACACTCTTTTATTACAGGTCTTTCACTTAACACCTTTATGAATTCCTGACCAGCCACATTTCTTTGCAGATTCCAGAGTCTTATTTACTGTTATTTGAATCCCACCCCTCCTTTCTCAAATCCCCCCCGCCAAATCTCTCAGCTTTTTATTGTCCTACGTTATTTCACTTTAAATTTTTCCAAGGACTGCATTCCCTGAATTTTATTATGCAGAACAATTTGACATTCCATTTGGGCCTGGCTTTACATGAATGAAAATCCATGGATTTCACACTGAGTAATCAGGAGTCCTGGTTAGAACTGAGAAATGTTAGCCTTCTCTTTTCTTCTTCCTTCCCCTGTCTTCATAAATAGAAAGGGGGGGGGGTAAAATTTTATTTTCTCATTATATCATCATCTCTTATGTTTGAATAGCTATGTGTCTTTTCTCACTACCAAATTCCTTGATGGGTTGTTGTGAGGACCAAGAGGAAATGTCTGTCTCAGTGGCTGACACGTAGAAGATACATAATACATGTACAATGAATAAAGGAACTAATAATAGGTTTATTGGCTGTCTAACACATACCTTGTCAGTATCTTTACAGTATAGATACTTGAATTACCATTGAAGGATGCACAGTTTTTCAAAAAGGGAAACACTGTACATATTGATAACACTTACAGTACAAAATATTGAAGAACATGGATTTCAAAAGATTCTGAGAAGTCAAGGGTATAAGGTATAGAGAAGTGTTGAGGATTGTGTTAAACTGCTCAGAGTTGTCATAACAAAATAGACTAAGGGAGTTAACAACCAGAAATTTACTTCTCACAATTCTGGAGGCTAGGGGTCCACAAGCAAGGTCTTAGCTATTGGATTCCTGGTGAGAGTTCTTTTCCTGGTGTGTAGATGGTCACCTCAATATGTCCTCACAGGAAGAGAGAGAGAGTTCTGGTGTCTCTTCCTTCCACTGTGGGCACCAGCCTGTTGGATTAAGTTAACTGAGTATGAACTCATTTAATATTTGCCACCTCCTACACCCTGTCTTTACATAAAGTCACCCTAAGGGTTAGGACTTCAACATGAATTTTGAGGAGACACAATTTAGTCCATAGTATTCCAGTCCAACTCTTCAAACTTTATGGTCTTCTTATATGCAAAATATACCCATTTTATCCCAACATCCCCATAGTCTATTCATTACAACATCAGCTTTACAGTCCCAAGTCTCATCTAAATGCCACCTAAATCAAATATGGGTAAGACTCAAGGCACAAGTAACCCTCAGACAAAAGTTCTCTCCAGCTATGAGCTTGTGAAACTCATACTTTTTGAAACTCAAAAATCTTGGAAACTTTTGTGTGTCTAAAATACAATGGTGGTACAGGCATGGGACAGAAACTTCCATTCCAAAGGTAGAAATAGAGAAGAAGGGGCAGCCCAGGTGGCTCAGCAGTTTAGCGCAGCCTTCAGCTCAGGGCCTGATCCTGCGGACCTGGGATCAAGTCCCACATCAGGCTCCTTGCATGAGGCCTGCTTCTCCCTCTGCCTGTGTCTCTGCTTCTCTCTCTCTCTCTCTCTCTCTCTCTGTCTCATGAATAAATAAAAAAAATATTTAAAAAAAAGAAAGAAGGAAGAAGGAAGGGGTGATGGTCCCAGCAAGTTCAAACTTAGCAGGGAAGAAGATGTCGTGAGGTTGATATTACAGGAAACTCATTTATTTAAGTGTGATATATGAGAGTATCCTTTAACTCACACTTAGATTTATTGCAAAATAGTTTGACTAAATACTCAATTTTGTAAGTACTGAACAAAAGCTGTAGCTGAATGTAATAATGCCACAGAGTTACAACATCAAAGCCAGCATTAAGGCCTGTTCAACCCATCTAAGTAGAAGCATTCTGCAATTAACAGCAGGCAAGATCTGAGTCTGTTAGCACTGTTGTTCCAGGCACATCCTGGATGGTAGGTCCCATCTATATCTTCTCTAATTTGTCTCATTTCTTGATTCCCATGATCCTGAGACATAGCAAGTTTGAAACCGCTGAGGTACTGAATCAGGTTGAGAAGGGGTGATAATAAAAACCAGCAATAGATATTTAAACCGGTACATAATACAAGAGACAAAAGCACCAGATGAGGCAGGGGAAATACCAGGACTTTATGTGGGAGCTGTGACAAGTTGAGCAGAAATAATCTAAGAAAGGGAAAACAAATATATGAGCAGGAAGAGATTAGGGAGAGGTAGACAAAAGGACAAGCAGAGCTCTAGGAAGGAAATGCTTGGTAATTCAACTTAATTCCATGAGATACTGTGTCCCTGGATTAGTGATTTCTCCCGCTGTGGTTCATATACCAACTCATAATAATGTTAGCTTAAGAGTGCTACCTGACACGTAAAAACCTGACCCTGTCATACTAATCTTTTCTGTTTTCTTGGCTTGCCTGAATAAAACTGTGGCTCTTCCATGTGTATGGCTTCTACATGTTCTTCTTTTCTGCAGCATGGCTGCATCCTGCCTGATTTCTCTGGCCAGGCAGCTTGTGCTCTGTGATCTAAATCCTTCTGTTCAGTAGTGGCAGCCTACCACAGATACAGCCAATATCCACTATTTATCAATGCCTTCATCACACTAGACCTTGCAGCTCTTTTTATGAGCAAACACATTTTCTTGAATTATTAGAAAAACATATAAAACTTCTGACATGCACTGATATAAATATGCATTCCTTTAATGGCATTACACGTTACAAGTGCAGCACACAGCAAGCATATACTCTAAGGTCCAGTTAGCAATTTCTGAAGTGTTTTGTTACCAAAACTGTAGCTATGTCATTCTAGATTCCCTGGCCCCTGATATGCAGATAAGTTCAAAGAGAAACAGAAGAAGAAGGCAGTGCAGAGCCAACACTGTAGAAAACAGTTTGTCTTTCAGAGGGACAGGCCTGTCTCATACTTCTTCTTACTTTATGCTCCTGTGTGGGCCAGCTCTGCCAAAGGATATTTACAAATATTATGTCCTGGGTCTTGACTCCTGGAGTCATTCCTAGTCTTCTCCATATTTCTAACCAGTGTCTTCCTGGGAAGAATTTCTCACTCATGACTCAGCTCTAACACCTATTCCTAGTCAAAGCTTTACATGTGCTTCCTCCCACCCAACCTGCTCTTTCCTGTACTAAACATAGATTCTCCCTCTTTGGTTTCTGCTCCCCTTTTGGTGGATACTTCTATTAGGATGCTTAGAATGTTTTACAATTATTTATATATATTTACAATATATATTATATATTTACTTGTGGGTTTTCCCAATTTATAGCTAATATCTAAGCATCTGCCAAAGAGAAGTTTGCTGACTGAAGTGAATAAAAATAAAAAAATAAAAAAAAACAGCCTAGCAATCATTTCATTCAGGTTCTTAATGACAAATAAGTTAGTGTTACATAATTTCACAGATTGATGTGTCCTAATATATTTATATTATTTAACATCATTCTAAATCCATTTAAAGGTTCAAATCCATAAGAGCTATATCTATGGTAATGAAAAAGTAAAATGCCAATAAGCAAACAATTATTTTTTAAAGATTTATTTATTTATTTATTCGTGAGAGACACAGAGAGAGAGGCAGAGACATAGGCAGAGAGAGAAGCAGGCTCCTCACAGGGAGCCCGATGTGAGACTCAATCACAGATCCTGATATCAGGCCCTAAGCCAAAGGACACTCAACCACTGAGCCACTCAGGCGCCTCAAACAAACACAATTAAATAACAATCAGATCATTGTGCCTCATGGTAAAGAGATATTATTTTTCAACTCTAAAGGAAGAATTTTGGTTTAAACCTTTTTACATTGTTTAAATATCTTTTTAAATTAAAATAAAGGTTTAAGGAAAATTTTGCACAGAGCCCCAGTAAGAATGTTCTTTTGTGCACTGCCTTAGGGACGCCCCTGAAACCTTAGTCAAAGCCAAAGGCTTCATCCAACACAGTTTGGAAGTAATCGCCTATATATAGCTGCTAAGATCAATACAAATATATTTTATTATAGAAAAATGTTCAGTTGTTGATATATTGTATCACTTGATCTGTATTTCCAATGTTTTATTTCTCTGTTCCAAATAGTAAAGGCCAAGGATGAATTGAGATGGCAGAGGAGTAGGAGGACCCGGAGTGTGACTCAGCACTTGAACCCAGCTAAAAAGTTATCAAACACCCAAGAAATCAGTTGGAGGTCAGAGAGAACAAAACCTGCAAACCTCCAAGTAGAAAAGTAACCATTTTTTGAAAAGTCGGAGGTGCAGAGTGTGGAACTGGGGGAAGATAGATTTGTGGGTACCATGGCAGGGAGGGATCCCTACTTATGGAGGCTACCCCAGAGTATTATAAGTAGTAGAGCACAAAATCTGAACTTTTAAAAGCCTGCTGCAATGGGGGATGCACTTAGCTTAAACCAGTTCAGGTGGTGAAGTGGGGCAGAACCTCAGGAGTGACAGTATGTTCTGAGGATCCCCTTGGGCACAAGAAAATGTGGTGGTGCCAACCTGTTGCACTGTTCCCAGGCATAGGAGCAGGCAATCTGGGTAGGAGCCCCTGGTCTTGGTGCAGACTTTCTGCTCTGTTTTGCCATAAACCATGAGCTGCTGTGCATTGTGGGATCACTTTCCTGGGGCAAGCCCCTAAATGGCAAAAGCACAGCAATACTCTCCCTTGGAGGAACAGTGTTTAGTCCACCTTATGGGAGTTCCTAAAACTTGGAATTTTGAAACTCAGTTGCACATTTGAGATTTTAAAAAGCTCAGACACATGCAGGGTGAATGCAGCGTTCAGATGGGAACCAGGGACACAAGAGGGGTGATTGATTGCTTTTCCATGAAGTCTCCCTAAAGAGCAGGGGTGTGGTAAATTTTCAGCTCCTAGGCTAGAGAGTGGGGTGCATTTTCATCCCACCCATCAGGGGTGAAAATCATGAGGGAGCAAAATAGCACCACTTGACTGAGGCTTTAGCCCCTTACAGCAGGCCCTGCTCCCCACCCACCCATGACCTGGAGAAGCATTTTGACTAAAACTACCTAGCTTGAGAATTAGCATAGTAGGACCCTCCCCCAGAAGATCAGCACAAACAACTGCTCACACCAAGTCTACCTATCATAGATTGCTGTAAGCTTCAGCTCTAGTGGAAATAGGATCCAACTTCCTTTATACTTTCATTCTTTATTTTATTATTATTTTTCATTATAAAAAAGAAAAAAAAGAAAGAAAGAAAGAAGGTAATGGACCATGAAAGTAGACTTAGGGAACTCAGCAACTTATTGAAATGTAATATTTTTTGTATCATAAGAGTCCAGAAGATAAAGAGAAAAAAAAGGGGGGGGGGCAGAAGGTTTATTCAAACAAATTATAGCTAAAAACTTCCCTAATTTGGGGAAAGACGGAGACATCAAAATCCAAGAAGCATAAAGAAATCCCATTAGATTCAAAAAAAGGTGAACATTGCAAAGGTATATCATAATCAAATTCACAAAATACACAGACAAGAAAAGAATCCTGAAAGCAATTAGGGGGAAAATGTCCTTAACCTATAAAGGAAGACAGATAAGGTCTGCAGCAGATCTGTCCACAGAACCTTATCAATCCATAAAAAAGTGGCAGGGTATATTCAAGGTGCTGAATGAGAAAAATATGCAGCCAAGAATTTTTTATCCAACAAGTTTGTCATTCAGAATAGGAGAGGTAGTTTCCCAAACAAAAACTTAAGGAGGTTGTGACCACTAAACCAGTCATGCAAGAAATTTTAAAGGAGATTTTTTGAATGAAAATAAAAAGACCAAAAGCAACAAAGACAAGAAAGTACCAGAGGACATTACCAGAAACACCACCTCTATAGGTAACACAAAGGCACTAAATTCATATCTTCCAATAATTACTCTGAATGTATATGGACTAAATGCTCCAATCAAGAGACATAGGATATCAGAATGGATAAAAGGAAAAACAGAAGAAAACCAGATTCATCTATATTCTGCCTACAAGGGACTCATTTTAGACCTGAAGACATCTGCAGATTGAAAGTGAGGGGACGGAGAAGCATTGATCATGTTTTCTTTTCTTTTTTTTTCTTTTTTTTTTTTAGCATTGATCATGTTAATAGATATCAAAAGAAAGCCAGAGAAGCAACAATTATGTCAAACTAGATTATATTTTCTTAAGATTTTAATTATTTATTTGAGAGAGTGCAAAAACAAGAGCAATTACAGAGGGAGGAGAAACACATTCCCCACTGAGCAGAGAGCTGATACAGGGCTGCATTCTAAGACCTGGAGATCATGACCCAAGCCAAAGGCAGACAGTTAACCAACTGAGCTATCCAGTTGCCCCCAGACAAACTAGATTTTAAAGCAAAGTATGTAAAAAGAGATGAAAAGGGCTTTATATCATAATGAAGATATACAACTATTAAGAACATCTAATAATTGTAAATATTTATGTCCCCAACTTGAGAGCAGCCAAATATTTAAACTGATTAATAATAAACATGAAGAAACTCATTGATAATAATACAATAATAGTAGAGGACTTTAACATCCCACTTACAGCAATAGACAGATAATCTAAGCAGAAAATCAACAAAGAAGCAATGGCTTTTAATGGCACACTGGACCAGATGGACTCAACCAATCTATTCAGAATATCTCACCCTAAAGCAGCAGGATACACATTTTTTTCCAGTGAACATGGAACATTCTACAGAATAGACCACATACCGGGTCACAAATCAGCCTTCAATAAGTACAAAAAAACTGAGTTAATACTATGCATATTTTCAGACCACAACACTATGAAACATGAAGTTAACAACAAGAAAAAATTCTGAAAGGCCTCAAATACATGAAAGTTAAAGAACATCCTACTAAATAATGAATAGGTTAACCAGACACATAAAATAGAAATAAAAAATACATGGAAGCATATGAAAAATCTTTGGGATACAACAAAGGTAGTCCCAAGAGGGAAGTATATTGCAATACAGGCCAACCTCAAGAAGCAAGAAAAATCTCAAATAGATGACCCAAATTTATATCTGAAGGAACTAGAAAATGAACAGCACATAAAACTTAAAGCCTACAGAAGAAGAGAAATAATAAAGATTGTAGTAGAAATAAATAATATAGAAACAAGCAAAAGACCCAATAGAACAGATTAAGGAAACTAAGAGCTGGTTCTTCAAAAGAATTAAAATTTCTAACCCTTTAGCCAGACTTATCAAAAAGAAAAAAACAAAGGACCCAAGTAGTTAAAATCATGAATGAAAGAGGAGAGATCACAACCAACACCACTGAAATACAATTATAAGAGAATATAATGAAAAATTATTTGCCAACAAAGTGGGCAATCTGGAAGAAATGGACAAGTTTCTAAAAACTTGTAATCTACCAAAACTGAAACAGTAAGAAATAGAAAATTTGAACAGACCCATAACCAGCAAAAAAATTGAATCAGTAATCAAAACTTTCCCAACAAACAAAAGTCCTGGGCCAGATGGCTTCTCAGGAAACTCTACCAGACATTTAAAGAAGAGTTAAAAAAAAATTTAAAAATTAAAAAATAAATAAATAAAGAAGAGTTAATACTTATTCTTCTCAAACTATTCTGAAATATAGAAATGGAAAACTTGCAAATTCATTCTACAAAGCTAGCATTACCTTGATTCCAAAACCAGACAAAAACTCCAATACAAAGGAAAATTACAGGCCAATATACCTGATGAACATGGATGCAAATATTTTCAATAAAATACTAGCAAATGCAATTCAATAGTATATTAAAATAATGATTTGCTATGATCAAGTGGGATTTATTCCTGGGCTGCAAGGATGGTTCAATCACTGTGATGCACCACATTAATAAAAGAAAGGATAAGAACCAAATGATCCTGTCAATAGATGCAGAAAAAGCATTTGTCAAAATACAGCATCCATGCTTGATAAAAAAAAATAGGGATAGATGGGACATACCTCAACGTCATACAAGTCATATAAGAAAGACCCACAACTAATACCATCTTCAATGTGAAAAACTGAGAGCCTTTCCCCAAGGTCAGGAACAAGACCTGGAACAAGGATGTCCACCCTCCTCATTACTATTTAACATAGTACTTGAAATCTTATAACCTCAACAATTAGACAACAAAAATAAATAAAAGGCAGACAAATTGGTAAGGAATAAGTCAAACGTTGACTATTTGCAGATTACATGATAGTCTATGCAGAAAACCTCCAACATTCTATGAAAAATTTCTAGAGGTAATACATGAATTCAGCAAAATTGCAAGACATAAAATCAATGTGCAGAAATCTGTTGCATCTCTGTACACCATTATGAAGCAACATAGAAAAGAAATCAAGGAAATAATCCCATTTGCAATTGCACCTAAAACAATAAGGATACCTGGGAATAAACCTAACTAAAGAGGTAAGAGAGCTATACTCTGAAAACTATAGAACACTTATGAAAGGAATTGAAGAGGACACAACAAAATGGAAAAGCATTCTATGCTCATGGATTGGAAGAACATTCATTGTTAAAATGTTTACATTACCCAAAGCAATCTACACATTTAATGCAATCCCTATCAAAATGCCACCAGCACTTTTTAGAGCTATAACAAACATCCTAAAATTTGTATGGAACCACAAAAGACCCCAAATAGCCAAAGCAATGCTGAAAAAGGAAAACAAAACTGGAAGCATCACAATTCCAGATTTTAAGCTGTTTTACAGAGCTGTAGGGATAAAGACAGTATGATACTGGCACAAAAACAGACATATAGATCAATGGAACATAATAGAGAACCCAGAAATGGTCCAACAAATGTATGGACAACTAATTTTCAACAAAGCAGGAAAGGATATCCAATGGAAAAAAAAGTCTCTTCAACAAATGGTCTTGGGAAAACTGGACAGCCACATTCAGAAGAATGAAATTGGACCACTTTCTTACAACATACACAAAAATAAATTAAAAATGGATGAAAGACCTAAATGTGAGACAGGAAACCATCAAAATCCTATAGGAGAACACAGGCAGGAACCTTTTTGAACTTGGCCTTAGCAACTTCTTACTAGACATGTCATTGGAAGCAAGAGAAACAAAAACAAAAATGAACTATTGGGACTTCATCAAGATAAAAAGTTTCTGCACAGCAAAGGATACTGTCAACAAAACTAAAAGGCAGCCTTTGGAATGGGAGAAGATATTTGCAGATGACATATATGATAGAGTTAGTATCTAAAATCTATAAAGAACACACCCCCAAAAACAAATAATCAGGTTAAGAACTGAGAAGACATGAATAAATAATTTTCCAAAGAAGACATCCCAGATGGCTAACAGACACATAAAAAGATACTTTACACCAGTCATCAACAGGAAAATGCAAATCAAAACTACCATGAGATATTCACCTCACACCTGTCAGAATGGCTAAAATTAACAGCACAAGAACAACAGGTGTTGGATGCAGAAAAAGGAGAACTCCTTTCCTACCCTTGGTGGGAAGGCAACTGGTGCAGCTACTCCGGAGAACAGTATGAAGGTTCCTCAAAAAGTTAAAAATGAAACTACCCTAGTAGTTGCACTACTACGTATTTACCCAAAGGGTGCAAAAATACAGATTTGAAGGGTTACACGCACCCCGATGTTTATAGCAGCATTATCAACAATAGCCAAACTATGGAGAGAGCTCCAATATTCGTGAGTGATGAATGGATAAAGAAGATGTGGTACACACATGTGATAGAATATTTTTTTTAATATTAATTTTTCTTTATTTGTGATAGTCACAGAGAGAGAGAGAGAATGAGGCAGAGACACAGGCAGAGGGAGAAGCAGGCTCCATGCACCGGGAGCCCGACGTGGGATTCGATCCCGGGTCTCCAGGATCGCGCCCTGGGCCAAAGGCAGGCGCCAAACCGCTGTGCCACCCAGGGATCCCCATGTGATAGAATATTGCTCAGACATCAAAAGGAATGAAATCCTGCCATTAGCTAGTGGTTAAGTCAGTCAAAGACAAACACCATGTGATCTCACTCGTATGTGGAATTTAAGAAAGAAAACAGATGAATATATGAGAAGGTGAAAGGGAAAAAAGGAGAGAAACAAACCATAAGAGACAGAACAAACTGAGGGCTGATGGACGGGGTGGGGTGGGGGGACGGGCTACATGCGTGACGGGGTTAAGAAGGGTACTTGTGATGAGCACTGGGTGTTCAGTATATAAGTGATGAATCACTGAATTCTAGTCCTGAAACCAATATTGCACTGCATGTTAACTAACTAAAATTTAAATTAAAATCATAAAGGGCATTTTGTTGTTAAAATATTACTGTTAAGTATGAAAGAACTAAAGATATTCTAGAATATGTCCGCAAAACTTCATCCTGTACCTGTGAAAAATACTTAGCCAGACTGGACCTCAAAAAAAATACTATAAGCTTTTGAATCTTATAATGCATTTCCTATTGTATATCCAATCTAATTTCAGCCTTCATATGCAAAGCTAGTCTATAATGAGGTGTGTATATCAAAGTTGCCAGGTGCTTTCATTCATTTTTATAGCTATTTGCATTGTACTTTCATCATCTGAAACACAAAACAATGTCTGTGAAACAGAGTAAAATTTTGCATGCAAGGCCCCTTGTAACAACGCAGAATCATCAAACTTTGAAACTCATGGGATTGGTGTTAGAAATTTACTAGAAGAAATGTGTTTGGAGGTTTACCAAATCATAACTTTCAAAATGCAGTTTGAAACATTTGTTAAAGTCATAATATGTGCAGGTATGTGCATCCTTAAAAAAATAGGAATGTTTTGTATTTACTGGATGTACAAGGAGATCAAAGACTATGTCATAAACGCTCTCAGTAATGCTCTCAGTGTTTGGAGCCCTTCTTTGAGGTAGAGGTCTGGCTTTTCTTCCTTTTTTTTTAAGAGCATAAAATCACTTGCAAAAAAATGACCTATATTAATAGCACATTTAGAACCTTAACCAGTGCTTCCTAACATTAAATTTTACATTTAAGGCTTTGATATAAACCATGTTTAAAATATTGAAACTATTGTCTTACTTTATGCAGTCTGCCAACATTTATTGCACACCTATCCAGTGCAGAAAATTGCAGTAGGTACAAAGCTTGGCAGAATATTAAATTTGCAACTCATTTTCCAGAATGCTTTGGCAAAATCTTCATCTTTCTTCCCAAATAGTAAAACTACAGTTAGTAGTTATTATGCGTTTCAAAATATATCAAACTTGGCTGAGCTGGGCATTGAAGTCAGGTATCTATCTACACATTCTTGTTTGACTACTGTGTGTTGTAAATAATCAAGTTCCAGGTAATAGTTAATTAAATGTTCCACGTCTAAATGTTCAACACAGAAAACATGAGTCCTTTGTACAGCATAGATACTTTAAATTCTTTGATAAGTTAGTCTTAAACTTTTAAACCACCAGTGTTTAGAATTTGGAAGTAATTACAAAAGTGTAAAATGCTGGTCACAGATCTAGCCTCCAAACAATAGTTGGCAGCCATGAAGTCACAACAGATACAAAGAGTTTGCATTAAAATTCTGTGAGAATCTTATATGTGCATAACCACAAGGTATTCTCTGGAAATAAGGTTAAGGGCATTTCTTATACTTTGCATCAGTGCATTCTGATTTATTTTCTTCCCTATGGGAAAAAGAAAGAAGAGAAGGACGTGTTATTTAAGGCAAGGTTAGACTCCTCCTTCCCACCCCATGCTCTGTTACAAGGGACAGATTTAGGTACACAGAGAAGGGAGGGTCCATACTTCTCTGGAGCATGATGGGGAGCCAGCAGGCATCCAGTAAGCAGAAATTTTCCGTTTTGGGGGTGTAACAAAGGGTTTTGTTTTGTGTAGCTCTTACTTAAGCAGAAACCGCTCTTGCTGGAAGGACAAATAGGAGATTAAGGAAGTTGGGAGATGGAAAGGAGAGATTTTGGTAAAGAGATTTTGTCCCTAAACATGGAAGCTCAGACCACATGCAACTAATGGCTTTTTGTCCCAGGGAAAATTTCAATCTAGTGTGAATAGCTAGGAAGTGTTCATTGAATGGGCATAAATATATATATAAATTATAGCACAGCCTTCCTGCATTTAATTGCATTTTAGGAGAAAAAGGGGAATCTAACAGAAGTCATAAGCAGTTGTTGAAATGTCTCACAGTAGAGTGTGTGCCTTTGCTGAGAAATGAAAGTTATATTATGTGCTACCTTTTCATCTGTTGCATGTCTTTGCCAGCTGTGGAGACATGTCAGATGCCATTATTCAGTAAATTTTACTCTTTCTCAATTGCTAACCTCTTGTTGACAGTAATCAGAACTTGATGGAGGGGCCCATTCAGGTGTTATCTGATAGTCGGGGCTAGCGTGATATAGTATGTGACAGTTTTAGTATTACATCCTGTAGGATGATGCATCATCAAATAATATTTCAGATAATCCCGAGTCTTTCAGCAGAAATGTAATTGTTACTCATCTAATAATATTTCCAGATGGCACAGTGGGTGAGGTGTGAGCTAAACCTGGAGGAAGACTAGGTTGAAAAGTGAGACCAAAGGAAAATATGAAATAGAGAAACTTACCAGGGATTGTGCAGAAGTATAAAACTCTTTGCAAAACTACAGTTGTGTAAGATTGGCCATGGTAAAGAAGTAAGCAAAGGGAATATATTTGGCGTTTCTGTGGGATGACATTTGGATAAAATGGAAGGGTCACTAGAAATGCTGCCCCCATAAGGTTTGTGCCTCAAAGGTAACCATCACAGCAAAAATCAGGAATAGTTTCCTTTATAAATTTCAGGTTGGGGCACCAAGTTTGTAGAAATTATTTTTCTTTCAGACTGCATATTATGATTAATATCTGAATACTGCAATATACTGTATTGCAATACTGTATCCAATGTTCTCCACAAATTTTGGCTTATTAAAGTACAACATTTAAAAGGTATGTTGTCAGATTTTACATTTGTCATTATTAAATAATATTTACTTTTACTAACTGGCATTGTCTCTCCACCAAACTGTACCACCCTTTCTATGTTGATTGACTGACTTGCCAGCAATAGAAAGCACGGCCTTTTAAATTATTAGATCTCTCGGCAATTATAGCACTTCCCTGATAACCAAGCATATGACACCTACAAGACGCATTTCCCAAACTTCCAAGCAAATATTTAATAAGCAAATAATATCTTGAATGTTTAGTCTGCAAAGTTTTTTTTTTTCACGTTTAGGAGAATGAAAAAGTGAAGAAGTATGCCCTAAAAGTTTTACAATCTCCAGAAGCAATGCTTATACTAATGTTCTCATAATTTACTTCTAAATTTTGTACTATATACCTAAGGAGTCTTTGTTTCTTATAAAGTGACAGAATTTTTATGGCATAATAGTCTTAAAGAGTCAGAAATAACCCTTCCCATTTTCCTAGAACTAGTGTGGTGCCTTCCATAGCCTTATTGGTGGATGAATTACCAAGGCAAGGATGATGTACCTCACATATTTGACCCAGTTTAAGATCTTCTAGTGAGGAAAAGATAAACTGTAAGATTACACCTTACACTTTTATTAAATACAAAAACTGTCAGAGCTCTTTCTTCAGTCTGTATTGTTTGTTATGTTAGCCATAATTTCAATGGATACTAAGGGAAACTGTTAAGATATAAGATAAAATGAGTCAGTATTGATGAGCCCCATTTTTCCAAAAGATTCCATATTCTCTTTTGCATATATATGTGTTCTAAAACTGTAATCTGTAAGTAAAAACTATGTGGTCACTCTTATTTTATACTCTGCACCGACAATCTTGTAAAATTTTTATAAAATACTTATAAAAATTACCTATTACTTTCCCAAATTGAAAGACTAAAAAACTGAAAAATACAGGTAGTTTAATTTGCCTGAGGACATGCATATATTAATTGATGGGCCCAGATATAGAAACCAGGTGTATGTGTCTTCAACACTAACATGTTACCTCTCTAACATGGCACTAGGCTAATGGCTTTGGTAAACTGCTTAAGACAAACCAAATAGATATACATTTTAGTAGGATCCTTTCATACGACTATACTGTTCTTCTGTACTTTTTCTGTACTTTTTATCTTATTCTAATATATGCATCATTTAAGAAAAGTATTTCCTAGCCACCATGGAAATTGTCTATAACAGTAGGCGATGGTGACAGTATCAGTCCTTAGAAGAACAGCAGGGTGACTGCCTTATAAATTAATACATTTATTTATTTATATTTTTAATTTATTTTTAGTTTTAGTGTTTTTTGCCTTCAAAGCTTTCTATATGTATAATAAGTTAAACAAACACCTCAAAATTTCCACTATTTACCAATCCGGCATTATACGTGTTTATGCCTAAGCTTAACCCCAATTTCAGAATAACTCTAGACTATGGCCTCCTTCAAAAAAGAAAGTTTTTCTTGTTTTGTAAACAGTATATACATATTATAAATATATAGTATCTTATGATACTGTGAATATATTTACATATAATATATACTATATAAGTAACAATATATAAATAAATGCATATAATAAATATAGCAAATCTTGCTTAGTTCTTTCTTTCAAATTTGCTACCAAGGACATGAGATCATTTTTCCAAAGTTTTGGCGTTCATCTACAGTCACTACATATAAAGGGTCAATTAAATCTAACATCTTGGGTTTACGTTGTATGTGTATCTATTGATAATTAGTATCGAGAGATGTTCTATAATTTCAGTTTTAGCAAATATGTTTCTTCTCGAAATTTCTATGAGAAGCAATATTACTAGAGGTCACTTTTCCCTTGCAATTATTTTCTGAAGAACTTCTCTGTTTAAAAAAAAAACAAATACATATATATATATAGAGAGAGAGAGAGAGAGAGAGCGCCCAGATTTTAGTCCACTTAAGAATTAATTGATTGATAAAATCTTGTTTAAGAATGTGCAAATATCCATGGCTGTATGCTTAACCAAAACAAAATCCTTACATTTTTAAAATAAAAAGGAAGGAAGGGAGGAAGGGAGGAAGGAAGGAAGGAAGGAAGGAAGGAAGGAAGGAAGGAAGGAGGGAAGGAAGGAACTTTTGAACACCATTAGTAGTAGAATATTGTAGTCCAGGAGTTTTATGGTTGGATAAAATTAGTGCCTCTCTTTGGATATTTCAGAATTTCATGGCAGGTGTGAATAACCTCAGAACAGGGAGACTTTCTGCAAAGTACATTAACTCTAAATTACTAATAAAAAGCAGATTGCATTTAGAGGCAGAGTAAGTATGGGAATTGAAATTCCAAGACCGCACATTACCTGCTCGCGTAGGGATACTGAGTTAGGTAACAGCAAAGAAAAAGGGAGCCATGGAAAGGCCAGTAGTCTTAACATCTAACACCAGAGCATGTTCTAAGTGTAAACCATAATACCCAAAGGGACTGGAATCTAGGTGTCTGAGTGCTTGATCTAATCCCATAAGGTAAGAAACTAAAGGCAGTTGACAGAAGCAAGTGATTTTATGTATGTTTTTTTTTTTTTTTTTCCCTAAATTCTTCACTGCTGTTCAGGTGTTCCATGTGAGGCAGACAAGGGCAGTTTTCATTAGTTGGTTCCATATGTTTGTATTCCTGCTATGAAACAAAACAAAACAAATATGATGGATTTTCATCTTCTCCCCTTTCTTTATGCTATGTCACTTGTCCTACTATTTCCACTTTGTTGTGAACATACTGAGGCAGAGAGAAAGCAACATAGTATTCTGGCTTGATATAGGTTAGGAAAGTGTTAGGAATATGGAAAAAGCACTCTTAGAACTACCAGCACCTACTCCAACACTGACCTTCTTCTGATCCTATCCCAAAGAACCTGATTTATAACTATTTTTATGATACCATGCCTCCTGACTTCTTCACCACATCCACAAAAAGTCTTTGAATTGTGTAAAATAATCACATGTTCAGTAAACATATCCTTTTTCTAATATTTTTAACACTTTTTTAATTACAGAAACTTCTGTTGGTTTATAATTAAAGCGAATTAATGAAACAGAAAGAAAAACTGAAGTGTATGGAGATCCTGAGTATAGCCAACCAGCCTCTGAGACAACCAATTTAAAACTCTTTGTGTGTTAGGGTGGGTGGGAGGGGATGATCCTCTACAGGAAAGCATTGCAGGCCTGGGTTTGTTCAGCAGAGTGGAAATGAAAACAGAAAATAGTTTAATTGCTCCCACCAAAAGGGGTTTTAGAGTCTACTTATTGACTGAGAAGGAGAGATGAAATTAGTGGGAGGGAATGGACCTTTGAGGGATGATGTGAGATCTCTTATAATAGAAAGTTTGATCATATTCTACTTTAGGATATGAAAACAAAAAACAAACTAACAAAAAATCACTGTCTCCCAAACTTTACAAAAGCATTATGGATATCTGCTTAGTAGACACAACACAATTTTGAGTATGGCTTCAGGATAGGCACAACACAAAAGCAGTGCCTCCTACAGGAAGCTCTCCACTCCAGGATTTCATTCCCAGTCTGCCAGGGTTACTTCTCACTGGGGTACAAGTAGTGAGTGTAGCAGCAGTGTATTCACTGGATTTGGTTCTCAACTTCCCTTTACAATTCTGTCCCCATAATTCCTTAGAATAGTGGCTCTCCAAGTTTGGGACAAAAATTAAAAAAAAAAAAAAACTTTGCAAGTTGTTTTAACATTTTGAAACCTTTCAGAAGTACTTTGAAATAAAAGTCCTCCCTTTCTCCATTGTAAGCATTTAAAAACTGTTCTTATGCTAGTCTAATTTGAGTAATTGTGAACTATGTGACAATTTAATAACAAATTCAAGTGTTTTGCACTTTATATTCAGTGTAATAATATATTTCACATGGCCTCTCCTTGTTGTGGGCAGGGGGGCAGAACTTGGGATATGATCTCAGAGATATATTATTTTGCAAACATCACCTACAAGATTATTTGCCAATATTTCATAACCATAGGTATTTCAATAATGCCATATTAAAAACTAACTAGACTCTGAAAAATAAATCCCCGTAGGTCAGAAAAGAGACACAAATTTCTGGAAATAGACAGCATATTAAAAAAATAAACTTGGAATAAAATAGTTATTAGATTCTGAATGTGGCAATATTCTACATTTGTATGCAGCAAGTAAACAAGAAGCATCCCAGAACCCTAAATCACCATTGCTTTGGGGGTCAAATGATCTTTGGTGAGGTTTTTATAAAAATATGTTTTTCTTCTGTTCCCAGGTGGAAGATAAAAGAAGGAAGATATATTTCTAGATCAAATATGAGGCACACCATAGGAATAAAGCCACATGACAATACCAAGGCAAAGGCCAACCAACAGAAACAAAACTATTAGTAAAGAACTCACACTTCAGATAAAATTTAGAATTGGCTGTTATATACAACTCAAGATTACATTTTAATCAACTCAAAATAGGGAAGGCCCAAGGGATGATGGATAAAGAGGAGAATTAAAAAAATCAAATCAAATCAAACAAACAACAAAAAGGTAGTAAGCTCTAGAAGAAACACCATCAAATTCATGTGGGATGGCCTAATATCCTCTTTTTCTCCCTGGCTAAAAAATAATAAAAATAATTTTTAAAAATATCCCATAGCCTGAGAAGTGGTACAAAAGTGTAATAGAGATCAACAAGAGTCAAGAGCAGATCTTCCTGTTTATGCTCAGAGGATGAGCCTTGAGTGAAGGCTCCAAATCCCATCAACTTTCACATGCCTCCCAGAGTGTCTGTTTAAGATTTCCTCAATAGATTGAGAAATGAAACAAAGTTGCATAGAGTTAATAAGCTGTCAAATAATAACTTTTTTTAATGTTAGGAATTCTGAGTTATGATAATGTTATAACGTTATCAGCTCTTAGATCTAAATACCTAATCTTTCGTCACAAAAGACTTAAAAAAAAGATTTTATTTATTTAAGAGAGAGAGAGCAAGAATGAGTGGGGAAAGGGGCAGAGGGAGAGGGGGAAACAGACTCCCCGCTGAGCAGGGAGCCCCATGTGGGGCTTAATCCCAGGACCCTGGGATCATGACCTGAGCTGAAGGCAGACACTTAACCAACTGAACCACCCAGTCACCCCACATAAAAGAGCTTTTACTCTCTCTCTCTGTGTCTCTCATGAGCAAATAAAATCTTAAACAACAACAACAACAACAAAAAAGAGCTTTTAATGTCACCTTTTCCTATGTTTGTAAGTTGACATGGTGTTTCCAAGAATCTCACTGAAGAATAAAACATAAGACAATGCATAAAACACTGTTTAATACTTTCAATCGGTCCTAATAATTAATTAGTTCTTTGATTGCCTTGGGGCCTCCCTTTGACACCATTTCTCATATCCTGCCCTGGTCGTTGCTTAAATGAGTAATTTCGGTTAAGTTCTTAGAATTACGAGCTTTGAGTAAGCTCTGTGTAAATGTTATCACATAAATAAAATCCATCTCTTCCCCAACTAATTTAAATTTCATGGTCCATGGATTTTGACAACACCTTTGTCAGTTTTTTAAACTCATTTTCTTAATTTTTAGTCTATCACAAACACTTGAAAGGAAAATCCAGAGTTTGAAAAGAAAAAAAAAATAAACAAACAAAAAACATGTCTGTATCTTTACCTAAGCCAGGCTTATGAGCATCCCTGGGAGGAATCACATAACCAGGATGAGAGTGGTCAGTATGGAATAATAAGCAGCACCCACATGCGAAGTTTCAAACCTCTCTACCCACCAATTCTCTCACAACGTCCACTGATTATTTACAAAGGTCATCAATCCTCCTCACAGGAACTTCTCACTGTAAACAGACGGCTTGGTCTCCTGCCTTACCTCCCCATTTACATATAGGCCAGTTTTTTCTAACAAAACCGAGCAGATGATTTTGGTCAACACTGCATTTGCTTTCAGCAGTGAATGCTAACTTTCTCTTCCTTTCAGAGACAAACTTTAAAAAAGAACTTTCTAAATTGAATGTTTCTATTTCCTGAGCTTTCCTCACCCTGACTCTAGTTTTTCTTACCCTGAACTTGATTCTTTTAAGCTTTAGTCATTGTTCTTGATTTCCCTGGACTTCTGTGCTCATGGTATTACTTGCATTTTCCTCTGCCTTCAAACGTCTCTCCAGTCACCTTTCTCTGGATCATTATTGTGGACTTGTGTATCTCCCCTTCATATATTGAAGACCTACCCCCAATGTGATGCATTTGGATAGGGCCTTTAAAGGGGTAATTAAGGTCAAAAGAAGTCAGAAGGGTGGGGCCCTAATCCAACAGGGGTGGTGTCCTTTTAAAGAGAGAGAGACAAAACCTGCCAACACTTGACCTCCAGAACATTGAGAAATTCCATTTCTGTCATTTAAGCCCCTCCGTCTGTGGTATTTTGTTATATGGCAACCAGAGCAAACAAATACAATCACCTACCTCTGCGTATGTCTTAAATATAGCATTCCCCAATAATTAAGGCCACTTCTCTGTTTCTGCATTTTCTCCATTGGTAATTGTACCCAATCTCAATCCTTAAACCATCACTTCTTTGTGGACCACTTTTCCATTGGTATCTTCAACCTAATTCTCAGTCCCAACCTTCCAGCAACCTGCTGACCATCTTCTCCCATGGGTCTGCAAGTCCTTCGAACTGGAAATGTCTAAAATTGAATTAATCGCTGAATATCTCCAATCCTCCCCAAATTACTATTTTTCTTCATTTTTGATTGTGATATCTTATACCTGAACAAGGAAGAAACCTATAGGACAATCGTCATCTCACATTATCATCATGGCACTTTGACTGACGGGTAATTAAACCACAGGTCCTTGAAATTCCTGAACATTTCTTTCAGAACTGATTAGATTTCTCCATTCCTACTTCCAATATCCAATCATCGTGGCTATTGTTGTTTCCCATTTTGGCAACAGCAACAAATCCCTACCCTGGTTCAATTTCTCCATTGCTCATCTCTTGTCCATTCCCCACTGGTAAATATAAATCTGATAATGTTTAACTCCAGCTTCAAATGCTTTGAATACTTTCCAATGTCTCTGGGTTTAAGTACCTTACAGGATCCCATCTGATGTACCTTTTTCTTGCTAATCTTCCTCTTATAATTCATATCCTATCGATTCCAAATGTCTTTCCATTCTTCCTATCTAAAAAAGGGGTTCTCTTGAATTTTAAAAGAGTACATTTTAAGCAATCAAAAAATTTATCTTGTCAATATGTTCTACCAGCTTAGATGATACGGATTTGAAATAAAAGAGGTTTGTAAAATATTGATGTCTGTAAAAGCCTAGACACTAGAAATATAGAAATGGCACAAAATATGAGAATAGACTAGTTCATGTATTAGTAATGTTTTCTAGATTGGAAGCAATGGAAATTGACTTTTATTAATTTAGGGGGTGGAGGAGGCATTATAGTAGCTCATCACATTAAAATAAGAACTTAACAGTGAAGCTGGGGACCTGAGGAAGAAGCCAGGATAACGGTAGAAAATCGGTAATAGGAGTTGGTGGATATTGCCTTGAGAATTCTGCCTTTGGTGAGTCTCAGCATATGTGACTCCAGTTTTTATGTCTCTCTTCAGGTAACTGAAGATGGGAACCTGATTATCATCAGCACCAAGTGTCTGATCAGATAGCTAAGCCCACCAGGCATGCCACAGAGCAGTGGATATAGGTGGGGTGTCATTCACATCTATTTGTAGCAGATTCATTTCGAGAATGAGGGCTTACTTTCACTTAGGAATACCCTGATTGGGACTACTATAATAGAGGGTACTTGATATAAGTTTCTGTTTAAAGTGCTTACTGTACAGTGTTGGTCTTTTGTACTATATTTATTTATTTAAATATGTATTTATTTATTTGAAAGAGAAAGAGAGTGCGCAGGAGCAGGGAGAAGGGCAAAGGGAGAGAGAAAATCCTGAAGCAAACTCCCCACTGTGCAGAGATCCCAACTAGGGGCTCAATCCCAGGACTATGAGATCACCACCTGAGCCAAAATCAAGAGTCAGAGACCCTCAAACAACGGTGCCATCCACACACTCCAGTCATTTGTACTTTAAACTTGAATTAGTGACCTTTTTGAAGTGTGCTTTCACAAGTGATGTTGGGAAGGATATCATATTAAAGGAATATTTAATAATAAATTAATTATTCTAGTTATCGGCTATGAAAGGAGAAAAGTATAAAAGCTTTATTTTGCAGTATAACAGGATTCCTGCTATGCTTATTTAAAATGACTTATAATGCAGTCTGAACAGATGAGAGGAGTCCAACTTTTCTATATTTAGAATTGCATTTACGGTGAGCATCTAAATATTTTATATTCTAAAGGGGTATTTGAACAGGATCTGTAGGTTGTTTTGTCTTTCTAGACATGGATTTTGGCCTAAGGCCTGCCCTCCTGCTGGGGGAGCAGTCACCAGCTCACCCTAGAAAATGCAAGAGTGCTGAGCAAAGCTATTACATCTCCTTGCCTGCAAGCCCAACCTCCTAGCCCCTCTACCTCTCCAAACCAGCTCACCTGGAAGCTTCGGGGAGCCTTTATTATTGAAAGGGCTCTGAGAATATGAAACAGCTGGTCATGTCTAATGTCTTAAAGATGCACACATGCTCACTTTTTATTTAATGCCCTCCTGGTAATCTGAGCAGATGCTTGCTGCATTGCAACATGAGTCATCCGAAAAGCATGTATCTCAATTTTGCCCAAAAATATCAGAGGAAATTTACATAACTTTTTTTTTTTTAACAAACTAAAAAGACGTATTCAAATGATTATAGGAAGCAAAGAGATTTCACCTAAAACCAAATGATTAGTGAGGACCTAATAGTGTGGGCTTGATGTCTTTTGTACCAGGACTTGTTGCTTTGTATTGAAATAGGAGAAAGTTATTTTAACTAGGTAAATGAAGGGTCCTGGAACCTAATCAGTTTGCACTGTGACACAGTCATCTGTTGCATTGCCAGTTCGCCAAGGTGTCTCAGCTGTTTGGGATAATGCAAATTGTTTAATATCTGATCATTTAAAGTGGATTAGAAGATAGTGTGATTAAAGTGTTTAGAATATAAGGTAAATACACACTGAAACAGTAAATTAAAATTAAAGGGAATTTCTCCCTTATCTGTTTTATGTTTTAATAAGCTCAACCTCCCCTTATACCAATAATACTACATCTTAACATCTTCACAAATGTATCTATAACTGCCACTGACATGCAACTTTTATCTGCTCCTGTGTTACATTTTTTAATATGAATACAGCAATTGGATTTTGGCACTGCCTTCCTAATTTTGGCATGACTTTTTTCCTTATTTAAAATATTGACATTATGAAAGGCATCTTATGGGCCTCTGGTTTCACAAATATGAATATCAATAGCTTTAAAAAAGGAATAGGAAATAAAATCATGATTACAAACTTTGATTTTTTCCCATTTGCTCTGTATATGTATCTTCATAAATATAATATCTGCACAATGGCAATTTAAAATAAATCATCATGTATCAACCAAATTAAAGACTGTATTGCTTAGGACTATATGTGGTTATGAGAAGCATAAAAATTAACACTGGTTTAAACAATATAGAAGTTGACTTTTCTATCCCACTAACGGAGCTGTGAGAGAACCATCGTAGGAGGGAGGAGGCTGAAGAATTGCATAGTCAGAGACCATAGCTTCTCTAACCTTGTTGCTCTCATTGTGCATATTTTTATTCCTGGGATCATCTCATGACTGGAGAAGTGACATGTGAAGTCACCCGACATGTGACCTACAATGTAGCCAGGAGACAGGTATTGAAAAGTGTTCACTCTATCCCAGGAGAGCATAAAATTTGCCCTCGTTCCCAATGGCCAGACTAGTCATACCGCCTACAATTATGGGAATATCTGAGAAATGTACCCAAATAAATGCATGGGGGTATATTTTTACATAGAAAGATGCCAAGAGATAACGAGTAGAATCTACCCCATTCTCCAAATTTTAGTCATCCTCAACATTTTACACATTGATAAAAAAATAAATAAAAACAAAATAAAAACAAAAAAAACATTTTACACATTGATTATTGGTCGGGATGCAAAACGATGTAACTACTGTGGAAAACACTATGGACATTACTCGAAGTAGTAAAAAATTGAGCTACCATATGACCTGGCAATACAACGTCTAGATGTTATCCACAAGAATTGAAATCGAGATCTTGAGATGTAAACATCTCCTCATTCACTGCAGCACAATCACAACAGGCAAAGTGTAGAAACAAACTTGATATTGAATGAGTTAATGAATGTGTAAAGAAAATATGGTACAGACATACAATGAAATACACCCAGCCTGTAAAGAGAAGGAATTCTGCAATATGTGACAATGTGGGTGAACCTTGAGAATATTATGCTAAGTGAAATAAAGTCAGTCAAAGAAAAATAAAAGGAATTTAAAATATAAAAAATCAGTAAGTGTAAGTGCAGAAAAAAGAATGGAAGACAGAGCATTCATACCTATCATATGCTGAGCCTAGTACCCAGTTCCTATTTATTAAGGCTTGGATGGAGAAAGAACACTGCTCTGTTTTAAAACATCAACTTCGGGGGAGCTGGCTGGCTCAGTAGATTAAACATCTGACTCTTGATTTTGGCTCAAGTCATGATCTCAGCATCATGGGATCGAGCCCAGCGGTGAGCTCCATGCTCAGTGGAACGGCCGGCTTAAGAATATTTCCCCCTCTCCCTCTGCTTTTTCCCCCAGCTTGCTGCACACACACTCTCTCCAAAACAAATAACATAATATCCTTTCAAAAATTAGTAAAACGTTGACTTTAAAATGCTCAGGAAAGATTGTTGTCCCATGATGCTTGATGGATCAGTAAAAACAGCATCGCATCCTTGAGTGGCATGCTCAGTTGGCTTTTTCCAGAGTTCTCCAAATGAAGACATACAGAAATGAAATCTGAGTGAAAAGTATAGTCTTGCCTGGCAAAGAGACAGAAGTGGTTCAGGTCTCACAAAATATCTTACCTGAGTATTAGGAAACATGAGAGAAGTGGCCTAAATATCTGCATGTGAATTTTCCCCAAATTATTGGTTTACTCCTAAGCTGTGACTGTGCAGAAGCCTAGTGGAAACCAACAGCGAGGAAGCTAAAGATCAGAAAAGGGTTTGATTTGTTAGTCCCTCATGGAGTCCAATGCCAGACAAGGGGAAGATGTCTGGGTTAATATTTCAGGGTTTTAGTTGAAGCCCCAGTCGGGGCCTTGGAGGGAGGACTATCCATGGGAATCAACTGTGCTCTAAGAGTGAGAGCAAAACCTATGTGGATTGGTCCCAATATATCCTAAAATCCCCCATTAAGTTTCAGTAAATGCAAGCACACTTAGGAAAATCAGCCATCATAAGAAAAATTTTAAAGGGGGGATCCCTGGGTTGGTCAGTGGTTTGGCGCCTGCCTTTGGCCCAAGGTGTGATCCTGGAGTCCCGGGATCGAGTCCCCTGTCGGGCTCCCAGCGTGGAGCCTGCTTCTCCCTCTGCCTGTGTCTCTGCCTCTGTCTCCCTCTCTATATATCTATCATGAATAAATAAATAAAAATAAATCTTTAAAAAAAGAAAAAAAATAAATATCAGTGAAACATAACGATGATCAGATTAAAAACATGCAGGTTCTGGAATCATCAGATACAGGACAAAACATAAGTGGGTCCCATGTAGGATTGGCTAGATGAAGTTGTGTTAAGAGAGAATCCTAAAACCAAAGGTGACCAACCAGTATTTTTAGCTGCCAGAAAGATATCTTAAAAATAAAAGTGAATCCATTTCTTTAAATCTGCATGTACTATTTAGAATCCTAATGCCACACTAGGGCTACTTTGTTCATTTTATTGCAAGTAGAGAGCATACCTGTTTGACCGTTCTTTGAACAAAATAGTGTTTTAATACTGTTGGCCACTGACTAACTGTATACTAAAGCCTATGGGAAGCAGTACCTAGCAGTATTGACCAGTAACAGGAGTGTAAGAAGGAAATGACAGCACTGTTTACATTGTTCTTCAAAATAAAATAACAGAGATTTCATCATAAAGGAAGGATGTTAATCAGATATAAGGACCTATTTACATTATGAGTAATCATGATAAAATGTGTTAAAACTTGGACACATCAAATAAATTTTAATTGCTTATTTTGATCCAACAGCCAGACTCCCAACCATACTATACTGTTACCCAGAAAACTAAACATTTTTGTTTCCATTATTATGTTCTTAAATATCCTTCCCAAAAAATAGTCATGGTTCTTTAAGTAGATCACTATTTTGTAAGTTGCTTATTTAGAGAAGTATGGTCTCAAGATTGTGGATGATAGACCAATCCATTGTGATTTACAAATCCATCACTCCCATTCAAAATTCAGTTTGAAGAGAGCTATGAGATAATCACACATTGTTTCCCTGAAATATTTCAGAATTTTTTTCTTTATGCAAGCACCTATTTTCTATAAATCCATATTTCACTCTGGATGTAAAATGCAACTAACTTTTATGTAGTGAAAAGCAGAACTTAGAACATATCCAATTAGTTTCATCTATGAGTACCCTAAAATGATTATTCAATGTACAAAATAGAAGTAGTCTTGAATTATAAATTTTACTAATTTTATTGTTAATTTAAGCAAAAAGCTATATTTTCTTTCCTAGGGTGTGTATCTTCAGACTTCAGCAATATGAAAAGAGAAGCATGCTACTTTGTGGCTACAATAAGGCCAAACAAGGGAGAATTGTAATACTCTGTCGAACCATATATAAATGTGTCTTATAAAATCAGATAGAGGGTGTCTGGGTGGCTCAGTGGTTGTCTGACTTTGGCTCAGGTCATGATCCCAGGATCCAGGGATTGAATCTTGCATCAAGATCCCCACAGGGAGCCTGCCTCTCCCTTTGCCTATGTCTCGCTTCTCTCTGCATCTCTTATGAATAAACAAATAAATAAAATCTTAAAAATAAAATCAGAAAGGAAATAGTAATAATATTGTATAGGATGCATGTTATGTGTCACAAAATAAGTAACCATTGGATATACAAAAATGAATAATACATGCCTATAAGGAGCTCCCAAGCTAAGAAATTCAAGATGATTTTCAGTATAGTAAGTATACAAATAGCCTAAACCAACTATTCAGAAGTGGACTAATAGGCTTGTATTTTCAGTTTCAAAATGAGATGTTAGGGGATCCCTGGGTGGCGCAGCAGTTTAGCGCCTGCCTTTGGCCCAGGGCGCGAACCTGGAGACCAGGGATCGAATCCCACGTCGGGCTCCCAGGGCATGGAGCCTGCTTCTCCCTCTGCCTGTGTCTCTGTCTCTCTCTCTCTCTGTGTGTGTGACTATCATAAATAAATAAAAAAAAATTAAAAAAAATGATATGTTAGAAGTTAGAAATGCATCCAACTAGATTAGGCTGCTAACATATAGATTATGTAGATGTTTAAAATTGTTTTAGCTTCATTCTGTGGGTGTAAACAGCTTCAAAGTCTCCACGCACTTGTGTTATTGAGTTATAAGTTAAGTGCATACACCATTCAAGATCAGTGCCTGTATATTTTTGGCATGTAATGAATATTTCCTGTTCATCAAAATCAGAAACGGAAGATGCAAAAATAAGTTCCTGTCTCCTTGAAATTTACCCCATTCATTTGTTCAGCAAATCTTATTTATTGCTAGTATGTGCTGGGCACAGTTGTAACCACTGATAAAATACAAGGAACATGTTTTCCATTGGGGAGAAAAGCAATACAAAAAATTGATTTTATTTTAGCTCAGGATTTGATCGATGTAATTGGGGAGAATAAAACAGAGGAGGGTTGGAGGCTGCTGAGCGAGGTTTTGATTGAGAGTGAGCAATGCAGGGAGGCCTCACTGAGATGGCATATTAGGGCAAAATGTCAAGGAGGAGAGGCCAGGTACCGGGTGGGCGATCTGGGAAGAAAGGCTTATAGGTGAAAGCAAAGTCCATGGGTCAGGAGTCTTTCTGGAGTGTCAAAGACCTGCAGAGCCAAGTCGACCTGGAGCAGGATACATGAGCACTAGAGCAGTAGGAGATGTAGTCAGAGGTGACGAGGACTTTTCCATCTGAGATGAAAAACTACAGCAAGATTTTATGCAGAGAATAGGGTACTGATGTTCCTGTATAGTCATGCTGTATTTCTGTAGCCCTTCAGTCTCTTAATCACACAGATAACTATTACATTCTTTATTTTTTTTATCCTTAAAATGTTCTTTTCTTCACTATAATCCCCAATGTCCCTCCTTCATTCACATCTGACAACTTATTTCATGGGAAAAGCCAGAAGCTACCAGAAAAGATTTCACTCGGGTTCCCACTTTTGCCACAGCTGACCATCCCCAGCAACCTGTCAGTGAAGGAAGTAGCCATACACCACTCCAAGGCCAGTCCCTACAGCTGTGCCAGTTTTTACTTCTCTGGAGGACAGAGCCACTGCAGATTTCCCGACTCCTCTCTGGATCATCCTTCTTTTCTGGCTACTCTTGCCAGCTGTGAGAGGGACAGTGTGTGCAAGGCCATAGGACAATTTAAGTGAGGAGAGGAAGATAGTCATTGAGAGTCCTGGGCCTCACGTGGTGTCTGACGTAGGTCAGGGGAAAAAGCAAAATGAGCTCTTTTGATGATCTTTGGGCACCAATTGTGGGCGGGGGGGTGGGGGTGGCGGTTCTCTGCTTCACTCCTGCCGGTGTGGGTGGAACACCCAGCAAAGGGGGACAGCAGTCAAGATGACTATAAACTTCAGTAGTGATCACCATTTGCTGCCCTGAATTTTCACCTTCTGAGTTAGACAACTTGATGTCTTTGGCAGTGCACATAACAAAAACAAAACAACTGCCTCTGTGTCTCGGCTTCATCCAAGAATAAAGGTAGTGGTATTTGGACAAATAAAACTCAGTAGGATACCCCCATAGAACAGACAGGTAAAGGCAGAACTCATCCAGAGGACGCGCAGGAGGCATCTCTACCACACTATCTTTCCATTTCCATTCATGAGGAGGTTTTGGAGATGTCAGGGACCCTCAGAAATTGATGATTGGATGATAGGCACACATGTATATGAGCATGGCAGGTATGAGGTGGTGGAGACATTGTTGTAATACTTGCATACCAAGGACATAATATCATTAATATATATGCATATAATCCCCAGACAGAGTGGGGATGTCCATGGTTTCCTTTTCTAATTTGTGGAAATAGCTCCTGGGACAAAAGTAAAGACTCTGAAAAATCAGGCTGATAATTTCTTCAAAAATGAGGCCAGTTAGGTAAAATACTGAAATAAGGAGGTAACCTAAAATGCAAAAGGATGGGTTATGTGTTCCACCACCCCTCAGAGGCATAGGTGCCACAAACCCCGATCAAGGAGACAAATAAATGTTGTAAGAAAGAGAACGTCTACTCCTGGGATTCACTCTTCTTCAGGCTATAATAACTGGAATGACACACCAAATGCCATACTCTCACAATGAAGATCAGAGAGAAAAACGACAACCTTGTCTGTCATTTGATGGCTATCACATTTCCCACTTAAGATTGAAAATTGTAGGTCCCAGGCATCGCCATCCAAGACCAGACAAAACAAACCAAAACAAAAATCAAATCAACTGTGTTAATATAGCATACTGTAAGAATAAAACTAAGACTATAAGTTAAACAATGCAGAGTTACCTAAGAACATGAATTTTATGAAATAAGAAAACATACAGAAGATACGAGGAGATGCTGCAGAATGGAGGTAGTAAGCTAAGAAATGAGATACTGGAAAACAACTCTGGATTTACCAAAGCACTAAATTAATGATGCGAAGGGATGGGTTCTCAAGCGTGAATGTTCTTCAGAATCACTTGCTGGTATTGTGAAAGCACGTCCAGTGTACCTGATACAGCAAGTCTGAGGAAGGCTGAAAACTTACTTGCATTTCAGGCCAGTTCCCAGGCGACGCTGCTGCTGCTCATGTGGGGACCATATTTGAACCTTATTTATATAAGGGATAGAGAAAATGACAGGAAGTACTGTGAAAAGAAAAACACGTGGCAAGTAGATGCATGAATAAGCAAAACTGAAGCAACACAAGTAAAATTTGTAGCCCCTTAAAGTGAAGAAATAGTTCTTCTCTGGGAAATCTGGTCAAAGAACAGTTCAACAGAAAGAAGTCAAAGACTTGAGAAACCATGGTAAAATGAGTTCCGATCAGTATGAATCAATTTAAATATAAAAGCAATACTAAATACCTGTGGGAAGTATAGTTAACAGAATTAAATAACAATTTTTTAGACCTTAAGAGTGTAAGACAAATAGAGTCACAGAATTGAAATATGAGGAGGAAGTGCCAATGTATTAATGCCCTTGTTTTCCATGACAGAGAGGCTAATATTGAGATGTGACAATACATAAAAACCTAATGACCTCTAGGGATGCCTGAGTGGCTCAGTCAGTTACACATTTGCCTTCGGTTCAGGTCATAATCCCAGGGCCCTGGGATGGAAACCCGCATAGGGCTCCCTGCTCAGTGGGGAGCCTACTTCTCCCTCTCCTTCTACCCCCACACTGTGCGTGCACACATGCACTCCCTCTCTCTCCCAAATAAATAAAATCTTAAAAAAGAACCCACATAATGACCCTAAACACTAAATGTCTTTTAAAAAATTATCTTAACTTCAGAAATAATATCTTGTGAGAAATTTTACATTCAGTAATTTTCAGTTTTATCATTACATTAATTTCAAGTAAAATTAACATAAACATCACATAATTTATTTTAAAATATCATATGTGATATGGTAACATTTAAAATATACTTTGAACTATCGTCCTGTCTACTGTATATATTTATATATATTCACCAGTGTATATTTATATAAAAATTTTTAGAATGATATATACCTAAAGTTCATCTCTGTATTTCTGGTGGAGAGATTAGAGAGATTTTTTTCTTCTTATTTTATCTTCTACTGTGTTATACATTACTTAAATTCCTTATGTTGTGTGTATATCAGTTTTATGCAAAATATTATTTTTTGTAGGAAATATATACAAAATTTTAACAAAAAAATTCTTGCAGGGGGGAATCTAATTGAACTGTTTTTGATAAATAAATCAAACATATCTTTTTCTGGGAAAAAAATTCCAATGTAACCTAGTTACACAAACCGTTAGAAATATCTCCAGAGTATGTCATATCTGCAATTGAACCATGTGGAACTTGACAGTATAATTATGCAAAATTAAAGGCTTGTATGTGTACATGTGTGTATGTGAGAGAGAGAGAAAGAGAGAGTTCACATTGATTATGGTAGTGAGATTCTTAAGAAGAAAGGTAAAATAGTTTTAAAATAAATTTTCATTGTCTAAATAATACTATTTGGAGAAATTCTGTGTTTTCATAATTTTTCTTAGTTGACAGGGGCTTATCACTGCTTACCATAATCTTATAGGATGCAAAAATATATTAAAAACATGGAAATAGAGCTACTCTCCTAAGAATATAGAAATAAGAAATCCCATGCATTTAATTCATCTCTTGCCCCTGGGGTGGGGCCTAGGTGTTCTGTGTGCCACGAAGTTCTGTGAAACACACTGGTGTATCTTTTGGCCTTGGAATGATCAGTGAGCTAGAAAAGGGCAGAGCATTGAGAAATAATCTCTTTTATTTGCAAATCATCAATCAGAGTATAGTCATTTGCCCACTTCAGACCTAATTCACTTAATAAATTTTAACTTGGAGAGTTCTGTATTTAAAAATATCCCATTCCAGATCTAGTTTTTCATGAATATATATAAGCAACAAGAAAACTGATAAAAGAAAAACATAGATACTGAGTAATTTGAAATATTTCAAAATAAATCATTATACATGTGTGTATTTTACACATATACATATATATATGTATACACATATGTATACATAATGAACTCTAGGGACGCCTGGGTGGCTCAGTCAGTTACACATTTGCCTTTGCCTTCGGCTCAGGTTATATATATATTTTTTTTCTTTTAATTTGTGGAATATTCCATCAATAGTTCTTTGTTGCACTTTTCCTACTAAATATTAAATTGATTGATTCTGTGATTTTAATTCATTTCAATAATTTCCTTATGTCATTTAGACATAGGCATCTTTTATGAAAATAAATCAACAGACATATCATGGTCCTATGCTGACTAACTACTTTTTGGACTAGAGAAAAATTATGTAACTTCACATTACAGAATACTTTCCAAAGTGGATAATGTTGCCAGCCAGAAAAAAATGTCAGGCAATTTCAGGAGTACACATATTATTAGAATTAACCTAAAATTTATATTTTTTCCCATAAAGAAATTTATACCATTTCAAGAACATAAAAATATAAATCCATCATGGGTAAAATGCATGGAAAAATCTAATTGTTAAATATGTAAGTGTTTCATATTACTTCAGCAATAAACAACATTTTGTAGGTTTCATAAATCTTCTCCAAGAAGATTTAATATCTATACCATTGTTGTTTTTTATAAAAGTAGATAAACATTTATCAGAGAAGCCCAAATATTTTCCCTTCAATTTTACTTTGAAACATGTATTTTTCTACCTAAGGCAAATATTAAAGAACAGTAATAGGTCATTCAAGGATAAGTTTCTTGAAGAATGTAATAACTTAATAAAAGAAGGAACATAAATAACACTGAGTAAGATTCAGACTATTACATCTCCTTACGAGAATGCAGTAGGCCATAGACACACATGCGGTATGGGAATCACAGAGCCAAGATTACACCACATGGAGACTGTATTAGTTGCTGGTGCTGCCATGACCAACTACCACCAATCGAGTAGCTTAGACAACAAAAATTTATTATCTCTCAGTTCTGGAGGCTGGAAATCCAAGATCAAGATGTTGGAAGGGTTTCTTTCTTCCGACAGCTGTGAGGGGAAATTTGTTCTATGTGTCTCTCTTAGCTTCTGGTGGTTGGCTGACAATATTTCGTGTTCCTTAGCTTGTAGCTCTATCACCTCAACGTTGATTTCATCTTCACCTGGCATTCTTCCCGTGTGTATATCTATGTCCAAATCTCCCTCTTTTTGAGGGATGCCAGTCCTTTTGGATTAGGGACCTACCCTATGTCAGTATGACTTTGTCTTACCTGACTACATTGTAAGTGGCCCTATTTCCAAATAGGGTCACATTGTGAAGTTCAACATATGGATTTTGGGCTACACAGTCCAACCCATAACACAAATCCTGTGTTAAACTGAAAAGCTTTAAACTCTGGGGCACCTGGATGGCTCAGTCGGTGAAGCATCTGCCTTCAGCTCACAGGTTTATCCCAGAGTCCTGGGATCGATCCCACATCTGGCTCCCTGATCAGCGAGAAGTCTGCTTCTCCCTCTGTCTCTACTCCTCACCCCTGCTTGTGCTCTCTCTCTCTCATGCTTTCTCTTTCTCTCTCTTTCAAGTAAATAAAATCTTGAAAAGAAAAGCTCTAAAATCTGAGGCACAGTTGCTAATCTTTTTTCCTGGAATCCAAATAGTAACTCTGGTTCCCATGCCAGTCACAGCATACTTAGACAATGTTTCAGGCAAGAATTGCAGCAACAATGCCAATGAAACAAGATGTAGGCATTGGTAGGAGACAAAAGCCTGAAGTCAAGGAGACTAATATTCCTTTGAGCTGGTATGATACTAACTCCATTGTATAAGCCAAATAACCCTGGGTTTAAAATCTGGAAACAGGGATGCTTGGGTGGCTCAGTCAGTTGAGCATCTGTCTTTAGCTCAGATCATGATACCAGGGTCCTGGCATCTTCCATATGTTTTAGGCTCCCTGCTCAGTGGGGAGCCTACCGCTACCCCTACTTGTTCTCTCAATCTCTCTCTCACTCTCAAATAAATAAAATCTTAAAAAAGAAAAAGAAAAATCTGGAAACATATGGAAGATACCAGGGACCCAGGCTTACTTATAAAGTGACCTAGTAGTCATAAAAATGTAAATAGAAGGCAGAATGTGCAATGGGTAGAATTCCTGTACATACACTGAAACTCTTATTTCCCTAGTTACGCATTCACCATGTTCCATTATTTCCTGATATGTGGAACCCAATACCACTACCATTTCCCACCTTTGTGTCACTAATCTGGAGCTCAAATGGAGACACATAATTTTTCTTGGGAGAATTATAGGTTATTTTAGGCAGATGTCCTTAGGTCTCCAGAAGCAAATTAAAAATATAGTATTCATTGCTGGGATGGAAAAGACGTTTCAGAATATATGAAAGAAATCAAATTCTATCCATTTAACATGTGCAACTTTATTGTATATCCATTATATGTCAATAAAACTGTTTCAAGAACACGAACAAATTAGAGAGCTGATCCCACCTGTGATACATAAGTCTTGCTACTAGGTGAGATACCCCAAGATGGGATGAAAAGATCTTTATTTATTTTGCCCGAGGAAATAGGGATGACAGTTGCAGATTTGCCTGACATCAGATATGGATTAGGGTAGAAAGCCATGTGTCTGGGTACATCTCATAAAACCTAATGCACTAAATTCAATCTTGTTGATACTTTACAGATACAAAAAGGATACCTGAACATCACAGGAATAGGTTGTTGTGGCCTACAATGTAATTTGCAAGCCAATGTCCTGACACACACCATAGAGGTAATGAGGTGTGTCCATAAACAATCATGTCACAACAATTTTGTGCTTCCCTACACAAAATATGATTGTCTTAAAAGGAATGAAGCAAGGAGAACAAGATGGTACCTCTCATTAGAAAATACCATTCTTGGGATGCCTGGGTGGATCAGCGGTTAAGTGTCTGCCTTCAGCTCAGGGCGTGATCCTGGAGTCCCTGGATTGAGTCCCACATTGGGCTCCCCGCATGGAGACTGCTTCTCCCTATCCTATGTCTCTCTCTCTCTCTCTCTCCGTGTGTGTGTGTGTCTCATGAATAAATAAATAAAATCTTAAGAAAAGAAGAGAATACCATTCTTCAACAGCAGAATGAACAGATTCACTAAGAAATCTGAGCTCATTGTTATTTATTCTTAATGAGGACTAAAAGTGACCATCGCTGCATGTTGGGTCATGCAGTCAGGATTAGGAAATTGATGATAAGTTGACAAAACTTATAGAACTCTAGCTAACGAAAAACTATACTTCTCTGCTGCTAATGTTAAGATTTTTTTTAAAGATTTTATTTATTTATTCATGAGAGACACAGAGAGAGAGAGGCAGAGACACAGAGGGAGAAGCAGGCTCCATGCAGGGATCCCAATATGGGACTCGATCCCGGGACTCCAGGATCACGCCATGGGCTGAAGGCAGGTGCTAAACCGCTGAGCCATCCAGGGATCCCCTAATGTTAAGATTTGTGCAAAAGTTAGTCTCAATGTTAGGCATTTCCAATTGTCACACTATCCCTAAGCAACAGCAAGGATGTAGAAGGTGCATGGCTTTTTAGACTAGCTCCTTTTGAGCTAATGCAAAGGCAATTAGAACTTAAAATCAAAGTCAGTCTTCCAAAGGTGGAGTTGGGGTGGGATCAGCTCTCTAATTTGTTCGTGTTCTTGAAACAGTTTTATTGACATATGATTGATATACAATAAAGTTGCACATGTTAAATGGGTAGAATTTGATGAGTTTAGACTTATGTATCACAGGTGCACTCACATGTCTAATTGTTCTTAATAAGCTACTATATCATATTTCTTTCATATATTCTGAAACTTCTTTTCCATCCCAGCAATGAATACTGTATTTTTAATTTGCTTCTGGAGACCTAAGAACATCTGCCTAAAATAACCTATAATTCTCCCAAGAAAAATTATGTGTCTCCATTTGAGCTCCAGATTAGTGACACAAAGGTGGAAAATGGTAGTGGTATCGGGTTCCACATATCAGGAAATAATGGAACATGGTGAATGCGTAACTAGGGAAAGAAGAGTTTCAGTGTATGTACAGGAACCACCACGTAGCAAAGCTCCATTTGCCACAAATGCTGTGGACAAAAGATTGGTAACTACAGTCCACTATGGTCAGGAAAAATGAGAAGTGTTCAGATCCTTCTAGTAAGGAGAGATGATTGGAAGTAGCCCTGGGACACTGAATGGGTATGAGAAGGCACAAGTTTATCTCGAGATAAATTCATACCAAGACACATGTAAGTCTGGCTGACCAAATGTTACCCCCAATTACCTGAATGCTGAAGGGACAAGAAGAGATAGGGTTGGTTCAGAGAAGCTCCCTCCTCTTTCTGATCTTATTCTCCCACTGACTGAGCTTCTTGTGCCAACCAAGAGTAATGACACAGACACCATTTTTTTTTCCCACCTCTTCATAACCAGGCCTTGGAAAAACACTAGGAAGAATGGAAGAACAATGCCACATGTGAGAACATTGGTAGTATCGACCTGGGAATTTGACTGACTCATTAAAGGACTCACATTGGGCGTAACTTGCCTTGGAGGTGTTCACAGTCTAGACAGAAAAGTTGGTCAGCATCATCTCCCTTGGGACTCTAAAGGTTGGGAGTCTTGACTAGTTGTTGCCTAAGAGTTTAAGTATTCAAACAAGGACAGTAGACATCTGGGGCCAACCCCACCTGGCGACTTAGAAACTTAGGGAAGGGACAGCTGAGTGGCTCAGCAGTTGAGCGTCTGTCTTCGGCTCAGGATGTGATCCTGGGGTCCAGGATTGAGTCCCACATTGGGCTCCTTGCTGGGAGCCTGCTTCTCCTTCTGCCTATGTCTCTACTTCTCTCTCTCTCTCTCTCTGTATCTCTCATGAATAAATAAATAAAATCTTAAAAAAAAGAAGCTTAGGGAAGACTTATCCTTTCTCTCTTCTTCACAAACCAGTTATGCCAATACTAGAATTTTATCAGTGGAAGGTGGGAGAATCTAGCAGCTCATGTGGAAGCTCATGTGGACTGGAAGTATATATTGTTTGGGTGTAATAAAGTTTGCAAAATATTTCAGCCAATCAGCCTGCATCCCTGGGGAACAGTGGTAATACGGGAAGCCAGTTTTACTTTGGAGTGATCATTGTAACCAAAGCTTTAGTGGGTAGGGAGAGGCACTCTCAGGCAATTTGATGCACCAGTAAGTTAATTTACACCAACAAAAATATTGATATTGGTGATAGGCCACTGTGACTAATCAGTATTGATGTTGTTTATAGGAAATAATACTATTATCCAGCATCAAGACATGCTTCCCATTCCAGAACCATATTCTAAGTTGCATAAATAAAACACCACACCTTGGATGAATAGGTAAGGGAGTGATACCATAGCTAAGTATCTGAGGCAAGGCATTCACTACATGCAAGGCTTTCAGATTAAAGGGACAGCTCATAGGATGATAAGATTGCATAAAGAAAACACATGCACTGTAGGAGGTTCTCAACAGCTCTCCATTTTTCCAGGAATTGTAAGAAAGAATATGATATATTCCCAAGCTCAAAGATCCTCGCCTGGCCCCTGTCAATCAGGGAAAACTCCCCCATTTCACTTAGATATGCTTTTATCAATCAGAAACCAAGTGGAAGGGCACTGGCACTTCTAACAAGTAGATCATATTTACTAGACCAGAAGTATTTCCCTCTCGTGACTGGTACCACAAACAGACTCTAGGTATAAATGAACAACTGGGATCCACTCTCAACTACAACTACTGGCTATGTGAATCATGTACATGCACTTGAGGGATAGGTTGGGAGCTGTTCCCAGGGATCATCTACCAAGGAGCTACCTAAAATCTATCTTGGAATCAGAAGAGAAATTACAAAGAAACCGGGGTTTTCTTTTAAGTGTTGACTAGAATCTTGCAATATACTTCTCATATTAGGAAATCTGGGCCAACTATATGGCAGACGCCACAGGATCTCAAGAATAAGGGTCAGAAGAAATGTAGTACTCCCAAACCTCAGAGCCTTAGGGTTTATGATGAGAGATGAGTATGTGCTATGGCGGGAAGAGATTGTTTTACTTAATATCCTGGACAATTCTTATAGCACAAGGGATTTAGCAAAACACATGTAGAAGGAAGTGGCTAAGTTATGGATTAGCCCTTAGAAATGTGACCCTGGTTTTCCTCTATTTGGGGAACGTGGGAGCTTATATATTGAAAGGGTTTTGTTTTGTTTTGATAGAACAGACAGTTATTTAGATTCTTACTTATTAGATGTTGCCACTATTTTGAAGACATCACCTTGTATATTAATTCATCTGAGGTATAAGTTGTCTGGAGACAGAAATAACTCTCCCTGTGCCACTCAAGAGGCTATATATAGGTCATGAATAAGCCAGTAACTTGTATAGCCCCTTGTCTCCATGAAAAGCTCTTGTATTAAATTAAAGGGGTTTGGGCTTTGTAAATCATCTAGAAAATCAATATCCAAAACTTTATAGCCAGTCTTGTATGACTGCTGGTGCATGATAGCCCAAAAATATCATTTCTGCTGACTCACTAAATAGTGAGGTTGGACCCACAGAACACATATGTCAGTGGTTCTAAATACTGGTATTCTTGATACTAAAGGTCTTCAGATATAACTATGATATCCAGAAAGATAAACTGATCATTCTGTTTTTCCAGAGTAGCAGCATTCAAACTGTATTTTTTGAAACCACGGGGTTATTCCGAGGTGCCTTTGGAACTGGCCAAGACACAGCACACAACACAGCTCTGAGACCCATTCTCTATTATCCTACTTCAAAAGGCAAGGAACGCACACGTTCATGCACAATCTTGAAACCCATTACTCTAATATCTCTAAATTGTACCATATCATTGAGACCATCTGACAACTAGGTAACTAGATCACATTATGTGACCTTTATAGAAATGCTTCTGATGAATGGCATTTTGAATCCTCTTAGTTTAAATCTAGAGATGTTACAAGAAATACCACGTGAATCTCATATATATTTCTCTCATTGTAGTAAAATATACATAACATGAAATTTATCATTTTAACCATTGTTAAATGGATGATTTGATGGCATTAATAGCATCTACATTGTTGTGCAGACATTACCATTATCTCCAGAACTTTTCATCCTCCCCAACCCAAAGTCTATAACTATGCCATATCAGCTGCCATTCATCTCTTTCTCCAGCCTCTGGAAACCACCATTCTACTTTCATCTCTATGAATGTGGCTAGTCTATGTACTCTATGTAAGGGCAATTATACAGGATTTGTCCTTTGATGCCCAGTTTATTTCACTTACCATAATGTCCTCAAGGATTTTCTGTGTTAGAACATGTGTGAACGTTTTTTTTTTTTCCTTTTTAAGGTTGAATGATATTTCATTGTATGCATATATCACATTTGTTCATCTGATGGATACTTGAGCTGCCTCCACATTTTGGTTCTTATGCATAATGCTACAACGAACATGAGTATACAAGTAACTTTTCAAGTCCCTGCTCAAACTTTTTAGGATGTATCTCCAGGTGTGCAATTGCTGGCTCATATGGTAATTTTATGTTTACGTTTTTGTGGAATTGCCATACTATTTTCACATCTGCTGCACCCTGTTACATTCCCACTCATATTGTTTTACAACAAATACTTTTGTGGACATTGACTATATTACATGTATACACATAACCTCATCTACACTCATGCCCACGTCTATATTTTCTCTTCACAAAGAAAGGCCATAGAGGAAATTTTTGCATTAAAAAAAAATTATCAGCAATGGCTTTTCTTCTCCAAAGCAACCTGTTTGTTTTCCCGCCATTGGATACTATGAGTCATGTATTTATGTTTTTCTTTTGGCTTTGATCTATAGGAAGGGAGAGCCAAGAATCCAGCCCACGTCTATCAAACCCACACCTAACACTTTATGTCTAATTTTTTCCTGGCTTCAACTTGCTATTGTAACTTTATTTTTTCTTGCCCAAATTTGTTCAATTTCCTCTTAATCATGAACCACATGAATGTGTGTAAGCAGTTGTTGGAATAAGGCAGGCTACACATAAACACACAATATTTAAATTGCTTCATATTTAGTTTTGATTCACTTGGAATATCTTGGAGTTTGAAAAAAAATATCTGCATCTTGCCTTTTGTCCAAGTAGAGTTAGAATTGTAATGGAGATGGGATTTGTTTGAAATAATTATACTTGTTTACTTTGATGAAGGGCGATATATGAGATGCTGAAATCTGGTAAAAGAATGCAAAGAGAGAAAAAAATATGTAAAACCAGCTTTTTACCTCTGTCTCAGTTGCTAAGGAGTTTGTGTATACTCTTTTACTTCTATTTTGTTGAATACATTATTTTCATGGATAAAAAGAGAATTATGTTTCTTCTTCAGTGCATCAGCTTCACGTTTGATGTTTTCAATGAAACTTTCGTGAGCAGGCAAGGGGAAAATGTGTTTAAAGGTGTTTCATTTTTTGAAGTGCTAAATTGAGCTGTTAGGGTAGATTTTCAGGAGTGGTTTCAGGAAGCCTTCTCTTGGGAGCATCTGGGGACTCCTGAAAGTAATTTATTTGAGCTTCAACTGAGTTTCATGTGTGTGCATGTGTCCATATCTTCCCATTTCTTCTTAGTAAAGACAATGTGTGGGCCTTGATCCATACAAGGTTCTGTAAGGACTTATGGTGATCTGTATAGATTTTTGTGAGCTTATGGCTTTAGGGCTCAGTAGGGCACAAATGAGGAATTCATGCCATTGATTATTGCAGAGCATACAGCATTTTTGAATTGTTCTACTGACCCAAATTAAATTATTGTGACCTTTACATATCTTTGTGGAAATCTGTTCAAATTGCACTTGAAGGTATAAGCCATAATTACTTCCATGTATGATCCTTGAGTAAGAAATTAGTCTGATAAATTGAATCTTGAGTACTAAGAAATGTAATACATATATTTATACATGTACACTGGGTATATTAATTTATAATAGATCAAGAAATATATAAATTTTTTATTTTGGCTCTCTATTATGTATCTATATTAAAATCTACAAATGTACATACAGATACTGAGTATGTACTATACAGAGGACACTCTCCTACTGGTTTTTGGCCTGGGTTAGCAGTCACTTGGCAAAGCTTGCCTTGTGAAGAAATTGGCAGAACCAGCATGTAAGCTTGAAATGGATGTGTGAGACAAACATGCTTCCTGTCCTGTTGAGTGAGTTGGGCATGTTGAGCCCTGAGGTTTACGTTAGAGAAGCAAATGCAAATAGCCTCATCAACACAGGGAATTGGAAAACCACTGCCTGAAAGCAAAGGTAAGTCAGGAACCAGGATAGAACCCCAAAGCCCCAGAGAGTGGGTACTCTGATTGAATCTGATTGCTAAATAACAGAATCAGATGTAACTGAAGAAAAAGATTTTACCAAAGTACAAATGTGTGCATATCTTCTTAACCTGCCAATTAATTGCTTAAGCAGCACATGCCTTTTTGAGCAGGTGGTCCTTGTCTATTTCCTGATAAAGCATATACCCAACCAGCATTAGGACCTATGAGATTAACTCGGTCCAAGAGTTCAGGCCAGGAGAAGAGAGAAAGGACTAAATGGATAGCAGGAGCCTTGACTCAACCTCTACCACATGGGGCTGCTGGCAAACACTACTCCTCCAGAACCTTGAGCACGCAGGCCAGTGCTAACTTCTTGGCTCCCATCCAAACAATGCTTCCATGTCCATATTGGTGACTGGTTCTTAATCATATCTGTAGCCCAATTTCCCAGATCATGCTATTGAGCCAGAATAGCTGAGCCAGGAGTCCTAATTACGATAGCCAATGCCTTATTTCCTCCTGATTTACTTTAGTAGAGAATGATCATTCGTCCAGAATCCATCTCTGTGTTTACCTTATACCAAAACTGACAAAGACTGGGCCCTCAGTCATATCCCCCCCAAAATCATATCCCTGGAACCATGTACATTTCATGGATAAATGGAAGTAAAATTTCATGAGCACTCCACAGAATACAATAATGTCTTTAGTCATTTGTACTACATTCCGTCTCATTTCTGTAAAAGTCCATAAAAGAAAGGTACAATTTGATGGATTTTTTTTTTAATTTTTGTTTTTTGGTAGTTTGATGGATTGTTAAGTGAACAACTGCGTCTTCATTTTCCAGGTCAAGAAACAAAATATTCTCATGACCTTAGAATCCCCAAACCTCTGTCTTTCCAAGTTACCACACCCAACATGTCGCTGGAGGTCATCACTATCCTGCCTTTGCTGGTATGCACATCTCTGCTTGTCCTTTTGATTTTACCACTGAAGTATGCATCTCCAAACACTCTAGTCTGATTTTTCTACTTTATACAAATGGAATATTATAGCATAATATAATATAGTATTTATTCTTCTATCAGAGTGATTTTATTCAGCATTATGTTTGTGAGATTGATTCATTTTTCCATTTGTGGCTATAGTGAGCATACAACATTTCATGTCCAGTTCCACATTTTATGACTATAACAATGTTTAATTATCTACTTAGACTCTGTATTATCCCCTCTACCTTTTTTCTTTTCTTTTTGCTATTTCAAATAATGTTTCCTTCATGTGTAACTTTTAACTTTTATCCACAAATGCATGTGTTCTATTCAGGTATACACTTGGGAGTACAATTATTAGTTCATAGGTTAATCTTATTGTCAGTTTAGAGGATAATGTCAAACAGTATTCTAAAATGATTGCACCAATTGCAATTCTCACCTGCAGTGTCTATGAGTGAGAATTCCAATCTCACTCCATTCTCACCAAATCTTGTCAGCCTGGATAAGCTTATAAACATTCTAATAGGGGTGTGGCAGTATTTAATGTGGTTTTAATTTGAGTTTCCCTAATGATTATTGCGGTTGAACACCTTTTTGTATTCATATTGACCAACCCGATTTCCTCTTTTGTGAAATGCCTGTTGACATTGCTTGTACAATGTTTTATTGGGTTGTCTGTCTTCTCATTGGTATTCAGGTGTTATTTTTGTAGACTGAACATGGGCTGCTCCTCAGTTTTATGTTCTGAAATATCTTCTTTCACCTTGTAATTTAAATTTTCATTTTTCTAATCGTGTTTTTCAATGAACAAAAGTACTTAATTGTAAAGATGCAAAGTTTATCTATATTTTTCTTTATATTAGTGGTTTGTTTTTTCCTATCATGTTCAACAAATTTCATTTGCCCTGACAGCAAAAATTTATAATTCCATGTGGGTTAGAACTGCAACCCACTAGACTAGATATTTTCATATGGCATCAGAGAGAGATAATTTCTTTTTTTAATTTGTCCATATGAGTAATCAATTCTTCCTCAGTGCTACACACTGAAACGTTTGTTCTTTCACTGTACCTTCCTATATTGCATATTCATCGTTAATCAATATGTCATGGTATGTCTGAATCTTTATTTTGTTCTGTTGGTTCAATTGCCTATCTTCATACTTACACTCCCTTATTTATCATAGCATTCTAATAAATCTTCATATTCAGCACAGAAAGTTCTCCACTTTAATCTTCAAGACTTTCCTGCCTACTCTTCTTCCTTTGAAATTCATATGCATTTTCGAAGTAGCTTGTCATGGCTTATCAAAATACCAATTGGGATTTTGTTTAATTTATATACTATACTAAGCAGAATTGATGTCTTTAAAAAGTCATCTTTATTCCATGTACATGGCATATTCTTTAACTTATTTAGGTTACGGTAATTGCTGTCAGTAGTGATTAATAACTTTTCCTGAGTCGAAATATCGTGCATCTTTCATTAGGTCTATTCCTAGCAATTTACATTTTTGTTGATAGTATAAATGATGTCTCTTTAAAATTTTGCCATTTCTCTTAGTGTTGCCATTTAGAAATGCAAGTACATTTCAGATATTAACCATATTTCTAAGAACCTTGCTAAAAGCATTTATTAATTCTAATAATTTTCTGTAGTTGCTTTTTAATACTTTAGGTACAAAATTCTGTCATTCATGAATAATGGTGGCTCTTATATTTCTTTTTCAATCCTCATAATTTCTACTTTTTTACGCATCTTGCCACACTAATCAAGCAAAGTTGGGAGCAATGTTATACTGTCATATCAATAACCTGAGAAGGTATATATTCACATTTCATTATTACATATTATGTTCACATTATTGTCTTTAGATACATTTTATGCAACTAGGAAGCTTCAGTATATGACAGCTCTCCTTTTCTTTAATCATGAGAAAAATTCAATTGATAGAAAGTTTGAAAGTTAAACTACCCTTGAATTCTTAGAAAAACAAAACCAAAAAAACTTACCATGATGTATTACCCTAGTTATATATTTCCAAAGATAAAGCATGGGGGAGAAGGTGGGGGGGGGGGAATCTCCAGCAGACGTCAGCTGAGTGAGGAGTCCAACGTAGGACTCCATCCTACGACCCTGAGATCATGACCTGAGCCAAAATCAAGAGTCGGAGTTTCAATTGACTGAGCCCCCTCAGGTGCTCCTATTCTTCAATATTTAAATGTTAATTTGTATAGATGTGCTTTGTGGGCATCCTGCCACCAATTTTTGAAAATGGAAACTCTATTCTTGAAAATAATGTATTCTTAGGTTGTTGGAGATGGTGTTCATTATATAACCATTGTGTCCAACTTTTTGAAACCCTTGTTCCAATGTTTCTTCAGCAGTATGCAATAGTATATTTGTGATCGTGTACAATTTATGTATTCTAAACTTTACTATAGTAATCCCTAGTACATGTGTTAATGGGAGTTTAAAATGTGGCTAGCATAATTTAGCAACTAAAGTTTTAGATTTAATCCATTTTTTATTTAATCCATTTAAATTTAAATAGCCACATGTGGCTAAGTGTTACCATATCAGATTGGGGCAGTCCTGTACCTTTAATAAATTTTTGATTGTTTTTCCTAGTGTGTTCAATTATAGGTGGGTTAAAATTACCCTATCATTGCTTATTTTAGAGTTGCCCATTTTATTTTACAATTCAGATGTCATTTTTTTAGGTGCATATAAACTGAGAACTATAATGTTTTCCTGGTGAATTCATTTTTTAAAGTATCAAATGTCTCTATCACCAGTAATTATTCATATTCATTTTTCTGATATAAACATAACTTCCTTGGCTTTTCTGTATTAGTATTTCTTTGATAGCAGTTTTTTTCATCATTTTATTTTCAATATTTCTACATGTTTATGCCCCTTTCCAACAACACATGCTTTTGTTTCATTTTATTCTATCTGAATGTTTTTACCACAAAATTATAGCATTTCATGCATATATATTCTGCATAAAACATATATATGGACTTATTTTGCTAGTTTTCTACTTGATGACTATTTGCTCATTATCTTTTTTCTCTCTCTCTCTACACACACACACATACACACACACACACACTGATCTATTTTCTTGCTGGAGATAAAAATGTTTCCTTCACTTACCAGAAGTAAAGCAAATTTTTACTTTTACCCTCATCACAGAAATTATGAGAATTTACCACATTGATTGTATTTGTCCTTGGCTCTACATATTGTTATTGTTGCTTCATATCTTATTCTTTATAAAAACTCATAAAGCATGATTACTATTGTTAGTACTTTGTATTCAGTTAGATTCAGAAACATAGTTTTCATTTTCTGTTCACCTTACTTTTACCTGCACCTTTACAGTGTAATCTCTTATCCTTTCCCTTCTACTTATGGACAACACCACAGCTTCCCTATTGGTATGGATCTACCAGAGTTCGATTCTCTCACTTCTCCTTTGTCCAAACCAACTTTTCCTTCGTTCTTACAAGGCACTTTGCTGGGCGCAGCTATGAGTTGCAGTTCCTTCATCTCTTCCATCCATGGTCTCCCGTTTCCACTCTTTCTGTCCTGCAATGAGCTGCCAGGCTTATGTGGTTCTTTGAAGGTCAGCTCTTTTTGTTTCAGCTGTTTTCAATCTTTTCCTTCTCTATCCCTCCCACCCTCTCCAACACAGTTTTATTTGTGTCTCAATATGAATTTACGTGTTTTAAAATTTTAATCCAGTTCATAGGTCTTTTTTTGAATTTATCAACTAATATTTTTCATTTTTCTTTCACAATTCTTATCCACTAATTCTCCAAAGATTGGGTCTCCTCTACATATCATCCTCCCTTCTTGAGCTGCAAATAATTTTCTGCTAGCCTTTTCTCCTTTCTTCTTGCACCCCTGTGTCTGAACTTCTCTTTCCTCCTTTGATGAGTTCACCTCTCATGGCTCCATTCTGTTATCCCTTCATGGCTATCTTCCAGGGTAGTATAATCTGATGTGCTGTTTAACATCCCCCCCTTGATTCTAAATTATGGTTATTCTTGTTAGCTTTTAAAAGTTTGCTATAATTTTGGGTTGAGATTTTTAAGTTATTTGGCACTTCTAAAATTCTACTATTTCTTTTTTATTATTTTTTTTTAGATTTTATGTATTTATTCATTAGAGACTCAGAGAGAGAGGCAGAGATACAGGCAGAGGGAGAAGCAGGCTCCATGCTCAATCCTGGGACTCCAGGATTATATTCTGAGCTGAAGGCAGACGCTCAACCACCGAGCCACTCAGGTGCCCCTAAAATTCTGCTATTCCATTATTTTCTTCACTTAAGATTAGACTTAAAGTGATGCACATTTGGCCTCCATATATTCTTCACCCAAATTCTTCTTCAATTAACAACCCCTGTCATTTCAGAGCCTGTATCAAAGGTAAGAAATTATTCTTGCTACTGCACCATTAACTAAAGCAAAACTCTGAGTCCTACTTCACAAGTGTTTTCCACTAATTTTTGTGTTCCAGTATTCAATCTGGATTCAGCTTCCTCAGGGGGTCCGCAGGATTGTTGAATCTTAATTGTTTTTAATGTACAAGTTTTATATAAATAATAAAGAACTCCTTATTTTATATTACATCTAATGGTTCAAGTGTTGGTCTTGGAGAGAGAAGAGAGCCTGTATTATACTTAGTTGTCACGTATCCTGAGTCCTCTGATGTCTGTGACAGCTGCTCAGTCTTGCCTCGTCTTTTATGACCTTGACACTTCTGGTAAATGACGATTAGCTATTTTGTAGAATGCCCCTTAATCGGTTTTTTGTTTTGTTTTGTTTTGTTTTGTTTCTTTTCAGTTTTCTCACAAGGTCATAGATGTATGCATCATTAGAAGGATATCCAAGGATACTTTAGCTTCCTTCTCTGCTATGAGCCTGGTCCACACACCAGTTGATTGTGGGTGACTTTTCTCCATGAGAAGGCCAAGGAACCTGACATATGCCTCACAGTAGTAACAGCCAGGGGACTCTATGCTTCTTATCCTGGAGCGCACAGAGCACAGGTTGAACAGGGAAACCTAGTTGGCATGATGGGCCCAGCAGGCTGAGCAATGAGCATTTTTTTATCTGTCTCACCTTTCATTCCAAGGTTGGGTTTCACTGGTCAGTCCCTCATGTACTGCCTGGTGTTCCATGAATATCCAGGCTCCAATGTCCCCTTCCTTACGACCTTACAACAACTCTGTTATTCTGCCATGATGGATGTCCTTGGTGTGCCAGTGCACCCTTGTGCCCCTCCCTTATCAGACTATCTATGGTAGACTCCAACAGGGAATAAGTATTGGGCCCTGGGCTTCCCATAATTTCTCTTAGGATTTTCAGAAGAATGCACGTGGCCTTTGGTCCACATTGGAGACAGAAAGAGCTTGATCCCACTACTGGTTATATTTTTTCCTTACTGCAGCTGAGGTTGGGTAGAAGGGTAGGGACACACTGAAGGCATGAGTTGAGAGAATGTTTCCAGTCCCTTAAGTAAAGAGTTTACCTTTATTCTCATTTTAATGCAGCCACCAGCTAGGGCTCAGCTGAGCACAATTCTGATGTTTTGGTTAATTCAAAGCTGTATATTCAATAACAAGCCAACATTGCTGACACTGTTTATTTTACCTTTGTGGCCTATTTGGCTCAGGAGCCTTGGGCATACTGCCTTTGGGGGGGGGGGGTGTACTATGGCTTGCCGACCTACTGATATGAAAGTGTCCCTTGTTCTTGGATGGAAGTGAGAAATAACCAAGTCACTACTTTGATGGCCTGTTCTGATTCTCTGTCTCCCCTCTTATCACTATTCAGAGGTAGAATACTGAAGAGCTCTTACTCCTGGTCCCCTCCACTCAGTGTTTGGGTAAAGCATTAGCTACCAGATTATAGGGTGTCTTAATCCTGAGCCAAGCTCACTGTGACCTCCTCCCTTCTTCCCCTAAAGCCATGTCTCTCTCAGCATCCCCTGTGGATTATGAAAAACTATCAGAATTTCTGATTTGATTTTGCCTCACTTGCAAATGGCTAAGTTCATCTGCTACTGGTTGGAGAATGTTGGCAGAAGACATGAGCTTCCTGGGTCACAGACGGGACTGTATCACTCATGGCACAGGGAACAGCATGAGCATGATCCCAGGTGGTGGCCAGAAACATACGGAAGATTGCTGTGCTGAGAGGATCAATGAGTTTGGGGAGCTTCTGTTTTATAACAAGCAGTAAGCAAGTTTGCTCTTGGTACAGAGAGAGACATTATGTTATCCTTCAAGTCAGCTCTCTGAAAATATGACCTTGGGTAACGCACCAGATAAAGAGTGCTCAAATACTTATATCTTTGGACACCTAGCAAGGAAGTACGCAGCTCTGCATGCCCAAAATGCATTGCCTCTCCCAATAGTTTGGTTCATTAACATCCAGAGGCAGGGAAGAATAGATTTGAAGGGTCATTGGTGGAAAATAATTAAATGGTTTTCTCTTTATTGGATCCCACTGACTTTTTTTCAAAGATTTTTAAATTTATGTATTCATGATAGATACAGAAAACGAGAGAGGCACAGACACAGGCAGAGGGAGAAGCAGGCTCCATGAAGGGAGTCTGACTTGGGACTTGATCCCAGGACCCCAGGATCATGCCCTGGGCTGAAGGCAGTGCTAAACTGCTAAGCCACTGGGGCTGCCCGGACTGACTTTTTAAATAAGTAGGTATATTTATAAATCATACATATATGCAATCCTACTATTCTCTTAAGTTTATTGTAAAATATCAACCAAATTGAAATGAACAATGAGATGATAAAATAACAATATCTAACTCTGCTTCTCATGCAAGAGCAGATCACCATACTCTTTGTGGGATGGCTTGCTACTTCCATTCATAATGCACAGAAAGAGGATTTTTCAATTTCTCTTCTTTTTTTCTGTGTGACTCATTATATATCCTCAATATTTAGTCCTTGAAGATTGACCATGATCAGAAACAGCCCACAATGCCTGGCTGCTTCTAATTTAATGGTGTCTGCATCTAAGCACAATCAAATGCAAAGAGAGCCCCTTGGCCTCAGCACATGCTTGCTAGAAACAGAGGACCCACCCAGAACTAATGCATACATTGCATAGTAAACACTTGAATCCAAATCTGCTTTTGCACCAAAGGTGGTCCAGGTTTTATTATATTGTTTCTAGTCTGTGAATATATAGACTTTGCCCCAGTCTTTTAGCTGAATCCATTGCCACAAAAACAGTTGTATCAAATATCAGGCAAAACCAGACAAGGAGTTGGATTTCAATAAATCCCTCCTGTTATCGCAGCAAAATAGCTATATATCACTTCCTTTCTCCTCTCCTCTTCCATCATCTCCTCAATTATAAGAAAAGTTAACCACAGAAACACAAAATTACCAGTCAAATATGCAACACAGAACCAGGGCATAAAAATTAACTGGCAAATATGATATAATAATAACAAGGTATAATAAATCATTAGGTTCTTTTTTAAAAATAGTAATTTAGAAATTAGATAAGACTCTGGATTTGTCAGTTTGCAAATGTTTGGGCCTGGCCTGTAATTTCTCAGGTATATTTCACATGTTTTTTATTTGATCACTTTATAAAATACAAATAGGCCAATTTATCAATTATGCTTTAGTCAGTGTCAAAACTTCAGGGAGTTTATAATACTTGTATTCATCCAATATAGAGCAATTATTTTTGCTTTAATTACTTCTCTTAAACTTTTTTCCTCAAAAACTTAAAGTCTTGAATGCTTGTAGTTGCCTCAGTGGCACGCAGAGATTCAAGGGTTGCTGAAGAGAGACTGTCACTAATACAAGAAAAGGTTGAGAGAGGGAAAGTTTCAGTGACTACATGGATTGCCTGAAACAACAAGTGAGAACAGATAACCTTCATTATAAAGGAAATTAGAACTAAAATATCTTAGGAAACATATTGTAATTGAGAATTTAGGAGGCTCTAGAAAGCACTAGGTGAGAATATGTGTGATGCCATTACGAGAATAATTTTAAAATTAGACTGGTGAAATATTCAAAAAGATAATCTAAGAGGGAAAAGACAGCGTTGTTGAGGATATTAGGTGACCTGACAGGTCTTTTCCATCTCTAACTTGGAAGATTCTATTATCTGGTCTATCTATATGATAACCCCATTTAAAAAGGGGGGGGTACCTGCATTGCATTACATTACATAACTTCAGTCGAAAATAAAATATGGGTATAGTACATAAGCAGCAGTCTATGCAGAAGTTAGCCAAGAAAAGGTACACAAATTTAAAAAGAAAACAGAGATGTGCTATTTTAAGAAGAACAGTGGGATTTTGCAAGAAAAACACAATTCTATGAATCCATTTTGAGAGGATATTTGATCAAATACTGAATCAGGTTATTGTTCTAGCTCTGTTCTTAACTAGCTATATAAGTTGTTTTAAAATCTATAACATGAGAAAACTGGTTGACTTACTGCTAAGATCCTTTTAGCTTTAATAGTAATTAAGTCTGTGACTCCAGTTATATTGCACTATGTAGCAAAAGCCTTCCTATTTTTGCATAAATACTCATGTCATCATGTTTTTTATCTGTAAAGCTCATGCTTGGAAAATTAAAATTGCAGTGAATCAGTGGAACATGTAAACAGGAGAACTCCATTTTCCCCCAAAGCAAAATTTCCAGGATTTTATTTCCCCAGTAAATGGAATTCATTGGGACAGAAGACACATCTCCAACGGTAGTGTGGAAAACTCTTCAATAACTACACCAAATACATCTTAATTTATACTTCATTTTCTTCATATTAGACAAATAATGTTCCCTCTCCGTGTGTTAGGTATACCACCCACTGATCCAACATGCATTCCCTCTTTTTCAAGTATATTCACACACTTGACTTATACTTTTCTATACTTGTCTTTTACCCCTCACCAAGACTTTAAGTCTCTTCTACCTTAAATTAGCATAAGGCTTTTATTTAATAACCTTTTTTCACTTGTGTCTCCCTTTAGCTATAATGTAATCTATGTCATTTTTAGGTTGTTTTGTTGTTTGTGTTGTTTTGAAACCAGTCTGTGTCAACTCTGCTTCCCAATCCTAACATCTACCACCTGACCTACGTGTCCATCAGGACAAGAAAATGTTCTTGTCCAATCTACAAAATGGCTGCTTAACAGACCATCCCAACAATCATTTTATCAGTCCTCAATTTTCAACAGGGATTTATAGATGTCTAAGTATATGTTGAGTTCAATTTTGGGGCTGCAATATAAGTAGCCCTTCCCTCATAAAGCACATATTCTATAAGTAGACCACTATATTGTTGAAACTGCACAAGTAAATATAAACTTTGAACTGCAATGAGTATTTTAAAGAAAAGCACACAATTCTCTGAAATCATATAATAAAGAGGTCTGAGTTTTCCTTTGACTTAGAGATAGCATATTTGAGGAAGGGACATTTGAACTGATGGAGAATGTCTAGAGATCAACCACAAAGGCATTTTTAGTAGGAGGTGAATTGCTCCTATTGATATTATTTAGGAATGACTTTAAAGGCATTATGGAGAATCAAAAACAGTACAAGCAAACCGCAAACAAAAATCCAAAAGGGCAAATAGGCATAAGTGAATATTGGAAAAAAGACCTATTTTTCTTTCCAGTTGAGAGATAATAGTTTGGTATAAAGTGTCTGAGTCTATTCATTTCTTTCTACTGTCAATACACAAAGTACATTCACAGAATAAAATTGACAATGCTGGCTTAGGTGTATAAGGTGGGGAAGAAAAAGGACACATGGAGTCTATAATTTTATAATTCCACATTTTTTATATCTATAGTTAGACTCAGTGATATATGAATTACATAAAGGAGTAATTACATAAAGAAACTACAATCAATACCTTTCATAAACATAGATGCAAAAATGCTCAAAAAATATTAACAAATCAAATCCAACAATCTATAAAAAGAAACATAAACCACAACCAAGTAAAATGTGTTCCAGGTGTGCAAAGTTGGTTCAACATTCAAAAATCCATGAAGGCAATCCATCACATCAAAAGAATACAGAAGAAAAATGGGGATCCCTGGGTGGCGCAGCGGTTTGGCGCCTGCCTTTGGCCCAGGGCACGATCCTGGAGATCCAGGATCGAGTCCCACGTCGGGCTCCCGGTGCATGGAGCCTGCTTCTCCCTCTGCCTATGTCTCTGCCTCTCTCTCTCTCTCTTTCTCTCTCTCTGTGACTATCATAAATCAAAAAAAAAAAAGGAGAAAAATCACATAATCATATCAATAAATGCAAAAATGCACTGAAAACAATTCAACATCTATTCATGATTAAAAACTCTAGGTAACTAGAAATATAATGAAACTTCCTCAGTTTGATAAAGAATGTTTAAGAAAATCTACAGTTAACATCATACTTGATGAGAAACTCAAAACTTTCTCACTAAGATCAGGTACAAGGCAAGGCTGCCCCCTCCCACTACTGACTTTCAATATCTTATTGGAAATTCTAGTTCATGCAGAAAGACAAGAAAAGAAAATAATATGTATACATATTTGGAAAGGAGAAATAAAACTGGATTTGTTTGCAGTTAACATGATTGTCTCATAGAAAATCCTAAAGCTCCTGGTTTGCTATTAAGTGATTGTAACAAGCTTGCAGGATATAAGGTTAATATACAAAAGATAGTTGCTTTCCTATATACCAACAATGAACAAGTGGATTTTGAAATTTAAACATAATGACATTTACTTTAGCACTGAAAAAAAGAATAAATCTAGATATATATTATATATATATATATATATTATATGCAAGATCTATACAAGGAAAACTATAAAATTTTGATAACCAAAAGTCAAAAGAAAAAATTAAAGTAAATAAATGGACATATATTCCATGTTCATGGATAGGAAGACTCAATATTGTCAATATGTCAGTACTTCCTAACTTGACCTATAGATTCAATGTGAAAATCCTAGCAAATTATTTTATGGATATTACAAACTACTTCTAAAGTTTATATGGAACTATCAAAGGTAATAAAATAATTAACCTAGTGATTTCATTGAGAATATTAAATACTTTGCTGAGCCTCTTAGTTCATTACAAAGCTGAAATTTTTCCAGTATATTTTTGCCAAACTAGAAATTATCATGAATGCTTCAGTTAAAACTTTATTGATATTCAAAATATGTTCAGCTGCCTAACAGGGAGTTATTATTATATGTTATCGTGTTTCCCAATTAAGATATAAGTCCATCCCATTTAAGGTAGAAGCCTATCCAATAGAAGTACATATTTTTGCTGTTATTTCTTTTTCATAGATACATAAAAACAAAATAACAACTGTTAAAATTGTTTTTCCTATTAGCACAGTATGAAGAGCATATTGTTTTTTTTAAACTCCTAAGATTAAAACAACTAATTATGGGGGCACCTGTGTGGTTTCAGTCAGTTAAGGGACTGACTCTGGGTTTCAGCTCAGGTTCTGATCTCAGGGTCAGGAGATCGAGCCCCCTGTTAGGGTCTGCACTTAGCATGGAGTCTGCTTGGGATCTCTCTCCCTCTCCCTCTGCCCTGCCCCCCTGCTCTCTCTCTCTCTCTCTTTAAGATAAATAAGTAAATCTTAAAAAAAAAAAAAAACTCATTATATTACAAGGCTGGAAAGCATTTGCCATGATTGGAAACTGCAAGGGAATATAAATTTATGTAAGCTTCAGGAACATGGCAATTTTGATTCTCACTTCAGCTACTGCAGTGCTTCCTTCAAGCTGAGCCTAGCACTTCAACAATGATGGAGCTGGTGGACTTCTTCATTCTTTGAAGAGTTTTGTTTTTTGGTTTTTGTTTTTAAGTAAATGCTTGTAAGATTTATCATGGATGTATGTAAAGTCAGGGTCACTTATTTATTTTATTCTGTTTAACGGGAGAGGTCTGAAACTGTAAGACAATAAAATATGTATATTATTTAGTACCATGAATTCCTTTGAAAATACTAAAATGTCTGCATGTTCTATTTCTTTGGAAAACCGCAACAACCCATTATAATATAGTTTTAATCCAGCTCTGATTTTTTTAAAAAGATATGTAAAGTATTTTAAATAACACTAAGGTTTAATTTACTAGGTATGTATTTCGTTATTTTTTTGTGGCTTTTACTATGCACTATATATATATATATATATTTTTTTTTTACTATGCACTATATAAAACTCATTTTGATCTTGATAACCTAAAACAGTCATTTTAATTCCATAGTAAATAATAATAGAAAGTTTTAAAGTTTGATCTTTAAAAAAAGATACAATGTGAAGTACTAGTCACATAAATGTTTTCAAGCGAGTGCCCTATACTACGAAGACAATATTAAGAAAAAAAAAAAAAAAAGGCACTCAGCAGTTCTCTGTTTATGGTCAGAGACACAAGAATCTCCATAGCCCTCAAAACAATTACTTACAATAGCTGGTCCTTTGCAATAAAGACAGTATCTAGAGATAGGACAAACACCATAACCCTGAAAGATTATTGATTACTCTCTTCATGGGCTTCGACTTACTTGTTTTTTAACTCCAGGAGTCTTAAACTTAATAATTTATCTCATTTCCTTTCTCATGAAGAAGGAGATTGAACTAAAATTACTTACACCCATTAGATGGGACTTCAATAATTGTGACATCATGAGAATTTAGAAGTTTTCACCTTGTCAGTGTTTATAAATAAAACTTGCTGGGACACCTGGGTGGCTCAGCAGTTGAGTGTCTGCCTTTGGCTCAGGGCATGATTCTGGAGTCTCAGGATTGAGTCCCACATTGGGCTCCCTGCGGGTAGCCTGCTTCTTTCTCTGCCTATGTCTCTGCCTCTCTCTCCCATGAATAAATAAATAAAATCCTTTTTTTTTTTAAAGAGTCTTTTATAAAAAAAAAAAAAAAAAACAACTTGCTGAATTGCTGAATAAATTTAATGTGAACACAATTGTTGCAAGGAGATTGTTTAAACTCCTCTGTGGAATCCAACTCCAGAAACTTTAGAATTTTTAGTCTCTGAAGACCGAATTTACTGTTAGACCATATAGCTTATACATTCATGATACATAAGAAACTAAACCAAAAAAAGATGATCTCTTCTAACATGGAATCTAACATTGTACTAAATAACATACAAATTGGGGCACCTCTTTGGTTAAGTGTATGACTTCAGCTCAGGTCAAAGTCTTGGTGTCCTGGGATTGAGTCCCTCATGGGGTTCTGTGCTTAGTCAGGAATCAGCTTGTCCCTCCCTCTCTCCCTCTGCCCCTGCTCCCACTCATACATGGGTGCACACAAGCCCCTCTCCTCTGTCTCTCAAATAAATAAATAAAATCCCTTTTTAAAAAATAATAAGAAAATCTCCTTAAGAAATTTTGTATCTTCATATGGAACAGAAATAGGAACCTTATTCCAAATAACTTAATTTTAAAATATGTCTACCCTTGCTTTTTTCACTATAGATAGGTGTCTATGTGATTATTTAAAATTTCTCATGTGTTTTATGAATCATATCATTTGCCTAGTGTTTAAACTTGTTAAAATAGCAAATTAAAAAAGAAATGCATTTTGCTTTGAAATTTCTAACTAAAATACATTGCTTTCAGTAAAAGAAATAGCAATTAATTCTATAAGCACAAATTTTCACATGGAAGTTTTGGCAGAGAGTTCCTAATTTCTCATTATGTATATGAATTATTTACTATGTACATGGATTGTGTTTTACATGTATGTAATTAAAAAAACAATATTTTTATAAATGTAATTTCATTAAGATTTATCCGATATTTTTAAGCAATTGCTATAACCATTCATATTATCTCGTGTAGATCACATATGTGCCTGTAAAGATTTTTCTCTTTCAGAAGACACCAAACAATTCTTGCCTTGAGCCAGACCACTCTTGTTGGGAAGACTTACTTCCCAAGCTGTATAGGCATTTTTGGCTAATTATACAATTTCCTCCTAATATCTTTTTCCAAATTTCATGACTGGAATATATGTATAAAGGAGGAAATACATATTCCTATCATATTGTTACTTAAATATAGTAATTTTTGCTACTTGACTCCTTATAGAAGGGTATTAATTTGTTAACAAAAGTTTAATTTTTCCTGCATTATTTCAATACACTACACTTAGCCACACTTTAGGGTGTTTATAATATATCATTTTAAGCAGTTTTTTTTAAAGGAAATTTCAAGGAGGGAAAAAAAGAGGACAAAAATAAATAAATAGAAATTAAATAAAAATAAATCACATGTACTTAAGGAAGCATATTCTTTATTTTACATCTTTAGAGAGCCCTTTAATGATACTTAAAAGAGTATTATACTCAACTCTGTAGAGATCATTGCTTTTCTAGTCAGTCCATGAGTAATTAAAATAGTAACATATTATTTTTAAATCAAACATCATTTGCATGATTCCATTGAAATTCGTGTATATTTTAATATTTTGTTTCAAAATGGCATCAGTTGAAGGCTTTGGTTATGAAAAATTCACAGTAGACAGGTTTTACCTCAGATTTTAACTTAAATCACCTATTTAGACAAAACCTCAATTTTAAACCATAATTCTTCCCAGGCTTCCTTAAAACTCAATCCAGGTGGTGGTTGGGGGAGCAGAGAGATTTTGGCAAACTTTCCTCTTGACTCAGTTTGTAATGAACATCTTGCTGAGCTCTGCTTATGAATAACAAAAACACATGTAATCTAGCAAAAGATGGGTCATAAAACCTTAAACACTTTGTGTACCAAGAAGAATGAGAAATAAGAATGAGCTTCACATTGCTGATCCTTTAAAAACAATTTCTGATTTTATGTGTTTCCTTGTCACAATATGAGTCCCATTCAAATGTCTTGATGGTCAAAGCTTCAATTTCAAAAGGCCAGCAAGTCAAGACTCATATCCTACGTGTGATTCAGGCAGACAGTTTTCCAAGAGCAATGTGCTAGACAAATGCTAATATCCATGATGTGCATGTAATGGAGCTAAATGGCAGTTTAAAAAACCCATCAAAAAGTGTTGCCTCTACAGGAGATCCTGACTCAGTATGTCAGTTAATTGGATAAATTACGGAATGATCAGCAAGTGACCTCTCAGTAGGGAGCAGAAGCTAATGATGGCAATTATTTGGGAAAGAGAAGAAAGAGAGGGGTCTATTTTATGAAATAAGATGTTTAAATATAAGGTGAAACCTCCAAATCTCATTCTTTTCCAAACATCTCCCAGTCATAGTGTTACAGGCATAAATGTTGAAACATCACCTGTTGGAAGAAAATAATGAAAAACAAAGAAGAGATACCAAAGTAGCTGGCACAGAATGCTTGCATTTAATCTATAAGAACTAAAACTCTTACCGGTAATATAAAGAGGGAAGAGCTAAAATCTCACATATCTTGAAGAGGAAAGGAGTGGAAAATGTTGCATAAACAAAACTTGAATGGAAACAAAATCATATGGCCAAATCTTCAAGATATATAGTTGATATGGTTCTGTTATTGTAACACATTTTATTTAATAATCCTTTAGGATGCTTGTGGTGTATATTATATTTTTTAACTTTTTTTTTTTTTAAGAAAAAGTCAGGCACAAAAAAAAATCTAAATCTAATTAAAATACTTAGTACATTAGTTTAGTAAGGCTGACATAGTTTAAATTACATATCATACAATGCAATGATAAATAATATATAATTTGACAAGATTTTTTCCTTATATTTAATGTATTTTTATAAGCACCTAAGACTGAGGTGAACCCAGGATGATATCCCTCCACCCCACAACTTTTGTGGTTCATAACAGAATAATTGTGACTATCATGTAATGAAAAAGTCTAGAAAATACAATTTCCTGTAATCTATTCAGCTATATATGGTAATTAGAATCATGTAATAAGGGGTATAACAGACACAAATATTTGCCTTATTTGAACATGGAGGAGGAGACACACCTAACTTTCCTGAGAAAGTTTCAAAAATTTTTTTAAAGATTTTATTTATTTTTACAAGAGATAGAGAGAGGCAGAGACAGAGGCAGAGGGAGAAGCAGGCTCCATGCAGAGAGCCCAATGTGGGACTTGATCCCAGGATCCCAGGATCAAGCCCTGAACCAAAGGCAGACACTCAACCACTGAGCCACCCAGGCATCCTAAAGTTACAAAATTTTAATTTATTACTTCAGTCCTTTGTTCAGTCAAATATGAAAGACGGGCAAAATAGTACTTTCTGCCTATATTTATTTTTTTTATTTGTGCCCCTGAGTTTGGGCAAAATTTATCTAAATTTTTCATTGCATGATTTGACATAGATTGATCAGAAGAAGACAACTATATAACTAAACAAATTTGTTTTATGTAGGATAATCATACTTATGTCCTGCAATACTGTGATTTTTTTTTTTTTGGTAATTAGAGAATTTATTTTTGATTTGTAATTTTTTTTATCAAAACCTTTCCTCCCCAGGTTTATTGAGAAGTAATTGATATTTATATCAGTGTATAAATTGGAGGCGTACCGCTTGATGGCCTGATTGATTTATATTGCTAAATGACCAAAATACGTTCAGCTAACATTCATTTGCTTGTATACAATAGAAAGAGAAGTAGGAAAAGGAAGGAGAAATCCTTGTGATAAGAACTCTCAAGGTTTACTGTCTTAATAATTTTCAAATATACCATGTGATACATTACATCCCTAGTGCTAATTTATTTTTAAGTTGAAATTTGTACCTTTGACCACCTTCCTCCAATTCTTCATCTCCTTAGTCTTGTCTCTTTTTCCATGAATATCTTCTCAGTTTTGTTTTCAGATTCTACATGTAAGTAAAATAATACAGTATTTTCTCCATCAGACTTGTTTCACTTCACATACTGCTTTCAAGTTCTACCGATGTTGTTGAAAACAGTAGGATTTCCTCATTGTTATGGTTGAATAATATTCCATTGTATGTATACCGCATCTTCTTTAACCATTCACCTGCCAATGGTTCTTGGTTAGGTTATTTTCATTTTGTGGCTATTGTAAATAATGCTGCTTTGAATACGGGGGGGCTCAGATACCTTTTCAAGTTAGTGTTTTCATTTTCTTTGGACCTATTCCCAGAAGTGGAAATTCTGGATCATATGGTAGTTCTATCTTTAACGTTTTGAAGATCTTCATGGCAGCTGTGCTAGTTTACATTCCCAACTGTACACAAGGTTGCCTTTCTCCACATCCATGCCAGTGTTTATCTCACATCTTATTGATAATGGTCATTTTAACAGACATGAGGTCATCTCTCATTGTGGTTTTAATTTGCATTTCCCTAATGACTAATGATATTCAGCATCTTTTCATGGGCCTGTTAGCCTTTGGTATGTCTTCTTTGGAGAAATGTCTATTTAGGTCCTTTGCCCATTTTTTAATTGGGTTATTTGATCTATTGAGTTTTTTTTTTAAATTTTTTTTTCATCTATTGAGTTTTATTAGTACTTCATATGTTCTGGATATTGACCCTCACTAGAAATGTGGTTTGCAAATATTTTTTCCCATTCTATAGGTTGTCCTTTCACTTCATTGATGGTTTCTTTTGATATGCAGAAGCTTTTTAGTTTGATGTGGTCCCATTTGTTTATTTTTTTTTATTTTGTTGCTTATGTTTTAGGTGTCCTGTTCAAAAAATTATGACCAAAGCCCATGCCAAGGAACCTTATTTCTGTGTTTTCTTCTAGGAATTTTGTGGTCTCGGGTCTTAAATTTAGATCTTTAATCCATTTTTAGTTAATTTTGTGAATGGGGTCCAGGTTCATTTTTTTACAGGTGAATATCCAATTATCCCAGTACCAGAACAAACAAACAAAAAACAAATATTCTCCTTTGTCCATTGAATATTCTTGACTCCTCTGTCAAATATTAGTTGACTGCATATGCTTGAGTTTATTCTGGGCTCTCAATTCTGTTCCGTTGGTCTATTTTTCCATTTTTATGCCACTATCGTACTGTTTTGATAACGACAGGTCTCTAACAAGGCTTGAAATCAGGGACTGTAATGCCTCCTTTGTTCTTTCTTAGGATTACTTTGACCTTTTGGAGTCTTTCAAGCTTTCCAAAAGCCTATTTTTTTTTTTTTTTTAACTTAAGCTATCTGTTGTTAGGGATTTCTAGAACAAGATACAGATAGGAAACTTAAGTGAATAGATTTCACTTTTTATAATCTCAGTTAGACTTACAGTAAGTTAAAAGCCTTAAACCTGTCTAGTTTGCAAAATGTTGAGTAGAACCATTTTAATAGGTAGAAAGAGTCCTGTTTTGTGGAAGAAACATGAATTTTGGTATTGATCTGGTATAAAGATCACTGCTGCATGGTTTTTCTGCCTGTGTGATCCTCATTTAAATAGGGTCTATTATCAAACTTTGGGACTCCATGGACATTGGGAGGATTGATCTTAAATTTTCCCAAAAATCTAATGAATCTGAAGTTGACAGGGTACTGGTAATATTGATAAGGCAAATGTTTGAGACTGTTGAGACTCTTTATTTCTTATATAAAGTGATTTTTTTTTTCAGATGGTGACATCCACATTAAGATGCCTAATGTGTGACCAGAATTTTAAGCGACTAACTAGGAGCTTGGATATAAATTCATAGGCACACATATCATGCTATTTTCAAACCTATGCAGATTTATCTGACATGTTGATAATTCAAAATAAAAATACAGAATTGTGTCCCTAAAATTTATCACTTTATGATTTTCTTTATCTTCATTAGAAATATAATGAAAACTGATTTTTTCAGGTTGAATAAAATATTGGTATTTTATAATGTTAATCAAAATAATTTCACAAGTATTATTGCTACTGTGGAAAGACTATAAAAATATGCTTTTAAAATGATAAAAAATGTAATCTATGTCTGATGCTTTTAATCCTTCCTGAGTATTATAAAATCATTTATTATGGACCTTTACCTTTGGCTAAAGTGCCTTACTTGGCATTTTCATAGTCTCTGCTAGTTTGGGAAATTCCATTTGTTTTCATATTGAAAAAAAGGGGGGGTTGGGGGAGACTTTGAGGAGCCTCTGAACTGAAAAAATCTCCAGGTTTGACTTCTTACAGTAAAAAGTAAAGAGAAAAAGGAACCAAACTCAGAGAGGTTAAGGATGCTATACGTTTCTTTCCTCAGTTTTGTTGGCTGCTGGTTTCCATTTCTTATGCTCTGCAGAATGTTACTGCCACTGTGACAATGCCTAACCTCTAAATTATCACTAGTGTATTCGTTTGTTTCTTCTCCCCATTCTTTGTATCATATAGCCATAGCTGTGAAATCATTTATTAGGTTTCTAAAGGAAGACTATGAAAAAAGTACCCATTTTGTTAGACATTTTTATCCATTCCATTTAACAGGAGAACAAATGAAGCACTTCTCACCATATAAAATCAATCTGTACTTTGCATTTCAAAAGGACCTCAGACTTTTAGAAATGTATTTTTGGAAAACAAACAAACCTTTAGAAAGATTTTTTTTTTCCCTGTTGTGCCAACTCTGCTGAGATTGTAACATCATTTCAGGTACCTTTATCATTGATACATTTCCTAGGTCCAATATTTGCCACAATATTTTTGTTATGTGCTACCTTTTCAACTTGATAAACTTTTTCTAAAATGGAGATCATTCCTGTTCTTTATACTATTTAAAGCATTTGAGGAGTATTAGGATGATCAAAAATTCATGTTGGAAAAGGAATGGGTAGTATTCAAGGGTTGATTTCCAACCACTTGTTTGTAAATAGTAACATTAGATATGAAATATTATATATTTTTAAATTACATATAAGATGGGAAATAGATAATGCTACAAGGTATATTATGCTTTATTAATATATATGTTCAATATTGTGTTCTTTTTGACTGTTATATATAATTCCTGTGACTATTATGGGTATACTTCACAAAGAACCCACTAGTTAAAGGAAAAGACTAATCAATATTATGTGTCTCAGCAAAAATATGTTTTAAGACTTTAAACATGTTCTCTCTCCCCTTCATATCATAAATTTTCCCTTGTTCAGTTTGAGTGATATTTCTGTTCTAGGGATTGTGCAGAATGAAAGGCAGTCCCACAAGCACATCATCTCTTTGAAGGGCATCCAGGGAGGAGGGACAGCCAATTGTGCTGTAGCCAGAATGATGCTCTACTGTCAGGGGAAACCCAGGAGGGAGATGGACATTTGTGCAAGAACCAAGTGTCAAGCATTCCAATTATTTAACTTGGTGTTTTTGCATGTTGCCATGCTGTAGGTGTCTTGAACCAATGTCCTAGAAATTGACATTTTCTTTTTGTTTTTCTCCTCCTCAAAGAAGGCAAAGGTCATCATATTTTTCAAGCAGCTGGTATTTATCGACGTGGCTTTACCATGATGTTTTATATTTCAAGCGAGGTGTACAGCAACTGCATTCAAATATCCAGCATCCAGAATAGCTCAATTCTAATAATAAGAGAAAAATGTCTAAATATGAACGATGATCAAAATAGCCAAGAATCCCTGTAGATGGGAAGCCATTTGAGAATTCTGTGTTACCTACTCACTGGGTCAAGAAAGTAGACACTCCTATTGGCTGATGATGTCTATCAAAATTAATGTTCAGCTAGTTGGAAAATCATGGGAAGTAACACGTGAATAGTAGTAAACAAAGAAAAGGAAACAGGTAGAAGATTCAGAGTGCTATTAAAAGCCTGAAAATACTTAACATCAGTGAACACTAACTTTTATAACACTGACAGTCTCTGTTGGAATTAAAATGTCACAAGAAATGAAGAGCATAAACTGTTAAGCACAACAACTCTGTTGCATGCATTGTAGAGGCAAACATCCTGCTCTCTCAGAAGGCCCTCAAATCACAGTGTTCAATGGAGCTCTAAGCTAACTGGTATCCATACAGAATTTAGTGCACTTGGATAAAAGAAGAGGCAATGTACAATCCATTTTGGAGTTATATGTAACAAAGTAAGTATCATTAAAGGACAAGTAGCTCAGAGTTCTAGATTTTAGTATATGGAAGGTTGATATATCTGAATTACATTTCTTGAATGTTCTGGATAAAGTATGTCTTACTGATTTTCCTTTAAATGATATTTTCCACTTTTTTCTATCTGTTACATGATGTTTTTTTCTCAAAATACATTTTCTCAGATTTTAAAAACTATTAGAAGTAAGGATACTGGGAGTTAATACAATGCTACCTTAAAGGAAAGGACGTCTTTCACGTGTAGCCATAAGTTTCAAGAAAATCACTAGATTATTATATCTACTCCAAACTATATGAACATGATTTTTTTTAATGGAGATCAATATTTCATTTTGTTTGCTATATAGCCCAATGGCAACGTGATTTGTGGGTAACTCCATCCTGGTCGTCCTGGCCCAGGAAATCAGTATGAGACATGGACCATTTAAATAAAATGATTAATACAGCCTTCCAACATCCAGCTTGAACATCTGAAGGGAAGTGTCTCCGTGTGTGTGTGTGTGTGTGTGTGTGTGTGTGTGTGTGTCTTTTTATAGCATAATTATGATAGTACTTTACTAGAAGCAGTTGTGGTACAGAACCTGGGCCATTTCTTTCCTTTGACTAAGCCTCTAGATGAAATGGTATAGATGAAGAAAGCAATCGTGCATAGCCATGGTCTGCCACAGCAAAGAATAAATCAGAAGCGATCACTAGTTGAGCTCAATTTCTGAGAAGTTCATTTTCTTCAAACTGTTATAACCTGACAGGCAGAACCGCTTGCCTTACAGCTTTCTGACAGATCCCACCGTGACCAGGGAAATGGCACCTAGCAAGTTAAATAGATGCCTTGGGTCAGCTGGATGGCTTGCTTCGACTATTAAGGATGTATTACTGAGAACTTCCGTTTGCAGATGGTTTTGGCACTCCCACACACATACAAGAATCCTGATTTATATACCACATGAATGATATTCACAGTGTTAATAAAGGATGCTGTAGTTTGGAATATCCACAACCAAGTGACCAAAAATAGAATAGCTTTGGACAATAATTTCTTCCCGAAGCAAAGCCTTGCTGTAGAGCAGGTCCATCTGCTATGTGGGAGGAGAGTAAGATTTTTTAACAGGGCCAGCATAACATGCAATTACTTGGTAGAAAAGAAAGAGCTGGCTTTGAAGAAGGAGAAAACAGTTTCATAAAAACACAACAGCAAAACAGACTTCCTCTTACAAATATCTCATATGACAATAATAATAATTATTACATGAAATATGCTCTTGTTGCATATTTAGCATTTACATTTGTGGCTTTCTACCATGCATGTCAAGGAAAGCCAACTTTTACCTTGTTGTAACAAGGTGGGTTTGCTAAACACCATATTCTAATATGTTTTTCTAGTGGATTGCAGAGAATAGATTGCAGATAAGAAGCAATAATATGAAATGAACAGAAATGAGCAGGATAAGGGAAGTGGGAATTGAATGTCAAGTAGCTGTATTCAACCTTGCTTGGTGGGAGGTAGAGATAGTGGGATGCTAGTAAATGCATGTCCTGGAGGAGGTTCCAAGTTTGCATTCAGTTTTTACAGACTACCTTTGATCTGGTACCATGATTTTATTTAGAAGGCAGTTTCAGAAAATGTATTAAGCAACAAAAGATTTGGGGTTCATGTATTTGTTTTAAGACACCCTCTCTTCCCTGAACCTTGGGGTGGTGGTGCATAAGCCCAGCACTGCTGGGTACCTGGAGGGGTGGGCAGTAGCACCGCATTTCCCTCATTTGGCATAAGCCACTGGTTTTGACTTGAGGCTCCAGTTTCTGAAGAGATGGATTCAACCAAATAAAACTTATGTGTTTGGGACCTCAGGAATAATTTATTAACTGAAAAGAATGATTGCTTTTTAGGGAGATTATAGGAAATATAATCCTACAATAAATCTGGAATCTCTGTGTACAAAAACTAATTTTAATTCAAACCAGTATCTTAGATGCTCCTCTTCAATTTCCATTTGAGTAAATTTATGTCAAATGCAAATTTGTGTGTGTATTTATATATATATATGCATATATATATGCATATACAATTGTATATTTAGATTTATAGAAAGAAATACATGGACAAAATCACCACATTTAGGGGCTTCTGGTGGCTAAATGATTGAGCATCTGCCTTTGGCCCAGGGCATGGTCCTGGGGTCCTGGGATCAGGTCCCACATCAGACTTCCTGCAGGGAAGCTGCTTCTCCCTCTATGTCTCTGCCTCTCTCTCTGTGTTTCTCATGAATAAATAAATAAAATTCTAAAAAAAAAACACTTAAACACTTGGGCATAAAATTTTTCTACCTGTCTTCTGATTTCCTTCTCTTTCTGATTATAATAAATGCATGTTGTTTTTTTGACAATCTGTAGGTTGCAATGAATTGGCACTCTATTTTTTTATATATTTTAACCATATACATATTGTATTTTTGTTGGAGTTGTTAAAAGACAAGCTTTTTCTAAGAAAATGCCATTTATTTTTAGATGCACATTTTTTCTTAGCAACATTGAATTAAAAATATCCAAAATTATTTTCATTAATAATTAACATTAATTGGTAATTGACAATTATTAAATTGGGGAAGAAACTTTGGACATTATAGAATTTAAAGAGACAATAGGTGATATCTCCTCATTAAAAGAACTTATCTTATTGGTCATTTTTTACCAGGCCCTTATTGCATTTGTCTTTATTCTAACAGTGACTAAATTTCATATAACATATAGAAAACCATATTTTCTACTCAGAAAACCAAAAGAACAGTTCTAACTGAGTACCATTCAACCATCTTTGGCTATTTTAAATCAGAAAATTTATGGTTTGAATTGTGACTTTGAGGACCATGTATATCTTAAAATAGGAGACATGATTGAAAATGTCTGCATGTATAGTCCTGGTGAATGCAAAAAAAAATTCAATTAAAAAATATCAGCTTGACAAATCCCTTTAAAATCATTTTTTTCAGTTGCAGTCTATATGACATTAAATATTTTCTTAGCCTTATCTTCTCCACTATAAATAATAACCATTCTGTAAGCTTTTCATTATTTTCTATTGCCAATTTGGAACTAATACAAATTCTTCCTTTCGTTACAGGTTGTCATGAGTATTTCATTTCCTGGGTAATATTAAATGATAGAGATCACACTTAAAGGATATTATTTTTACAGTATGGTATAAACCACGTGCAATGTCTTTGGACTGTATCATTTAAAAAGTAGTTATTCCTTCTCTAATGCACATATTAAAATTATGATATTTTGTACATCAGTGCTGATTGCTTAACCTCCCTGCTTTAATTCACCCATGGCAGGGAATTAATCAGTTTACCACTTGTCTGTTGTCCCATAGTTTAGGGTGGGAGGCCAAAAGAGCAATAGCACAATCTTTATTTAAATACAACATTATTGACATTTATTCTCATACAATCAGAAAATAACCAAGCAATAGATTTTTAAAATAATATTGACCTCAACATATTATTTAATTTGATGTTGGTATTTCTTTGTTTGGAAGTTAGTGTATGAAGGTATAAATTAGATACATCAAAAAGTTAAGTGAATGTAGAACTTTTGTATTGCATTATTATAGGAGTTGATAAATTTTAATATAATACTTAAATCATATTAATTTTCATGTTACTATTAAATAGTTTGATCACTCTCTTCAGGGATTTGGAAACTATTTCATCTTAGACTACATTAAGAAAAATATACAAAATCTGAATCCAAAATATATTTATATTAATCACGAATGACTGATTCTATGTTTTCTAAAAGATGTTTTAATGATGATTTTTGAAAATTTTCTAATTCTACCAAAAAAACACTGGCAAAACATTTAAATGATATTGTGAATAGAAGTTAAAAAAAGAAAAAAACCTCTCTAATACTAGAATGACAGACTTCCTAGTTTTAAGTTCTAAGTCTGAAACTTTAAGGATCAAATTATGTTTAAATTTGAATGCATGGGAGCCTCGATCTTTATTCTGCTTGTATGGAGAACAAGGAGGGTAAAGGACACATAGGAACCTGAGTATATGCCACAACAGGAAATGCGACGTGATATAAAAGGGTTACATCTGATTTACAGCTTGAATCTATTCATCTTATGACCTATAACTCACTTGCTATAATTAAACTAGTGATAAATGAAATAAACAGTACCTGATCTTTTATGTTTCAGGTTTAAATACCATAATGCTCCAGTGGATTGAATAGAAACTACATTTACCATTGTGATAATACTCGTTTGCACCATAGGGAATGCCTGTTTTTATATGGGAACATCACTAAATGTTGGCAATTTCTCATGGCTTAATCTATAAAAGAGATAATTTAGTGGTTAAATCAATATATTTAGATGTCAACTTGCCTGGATTGAAATCTTGTCCTCATTTACTGGCTGTGAGATCTGAGGTGAAGCTTTCTGTCCCTCAGGTTCATTAACTGTAAAATGTGGCTAAGATCCCCTGCTTCATAGGACCATTGCGAGGATTAAAAAAGACTGAACTAATTATGGAAAAATGGAGTATTCTGTTATTACTTTTTTACTAAAGAAACAATATAGAATGGATATCTGAAACTGAACTGCTCAAGAAGAACTGTGAGAATATCAGGAAGATTTTCAATCAAGTCTCCAAACATGCATTCATTAATTAATTTGCAATAGGATTTTTTTCACCTCTATCTAGCCTCTTTAATCCTTATGTTCCTGAAATCCCAGGAATATAATGGTCCTCCAATCCCTTTTCTATTAATTGCTCTCCCAACACTTGGGGAAAGATCAAGTACTCAGCCTAAGCATATTTACATTCCTTACTCCTGACTTAACAAATATAACCGTGAGCCATAGGATCTGTAAGTAACATGTCAAACTATTAATCTAATTTCACATTGATCTCCCCACACCTTGTATATGATGGCTCAGTCATTTCCTATGCTGACTTTTATTTTCTCAATCTGTAAAACAGCTCTAGGAATAATTAAAATGATATGCAAATGTGCTATAACATTACCAACGAACTCCAGAAAGTAAAGATCAATAACCAATAAGGGCAACAATTTGTATATCAGTCACATGTCATCAGAAAAAAGAACTGTAGGGCAGCTGGGTGGCCCAGCAATTTAACGCCACCTTCAGCCCAGGGCCTGATCCTGGGGTCTGGGATCGAATCCCACGTCGGGCTCCCTGCGTGGAGCCTGCTTCTCCCTCTGCCTGTGTCTCTGCCTCTGTCACTCTCTCTCTCTCTGTGTCACTCAAGAATAAATAAATAAAATCTTAAAAAAAAAAAGAAAAGAAAAAAGAACTGTTAATGTGTGCACAAAAATTGTGCCCTTATTAGGAATACATGTCTGTCTATTGGTTAAAGAAGGCATTCCACGTCAAATAGCTGTTTTTTTTTTTTTTTTAATGTTTTCTAAACACAGCACACATACAGGCATTGGGTTATAATCCTTGCCTGAGGCCCTTATTTAAACAATTTATTCATCATCCCCATACAAGTGCTAAGGTATCTAAACATAAGCTTCTGAAGGCTCCAGATTTTTCTCAGAAAGACATGGGATGTGGAGGTTTACTTCTGATGCTTCTCAACTGGGAAAACTTTGTCCCTTGAGACAGTGAAACAGCTCAGAATGTCAAACTTTGATCTAAACTGTTCACAGCATTCACAAGTAATATCAAGACAGTAATTTCCTTCTGTTTTCATCTCAGGTGTGAGCCACGATAGCAAAACACAGAAAACCTGAAACATAAAACTGTTGCAGAAATTATTCTCCAGAGTGTATTCAAGTAATCACCTCATTTTACTCATGATATATATCAGAAGGATAGAGAAGGGTAAGTCAGGAATGCAGAATCCAGTTGTAATATTTTATGTATACTGGATAAAGCAGATAGCAAATAAGAGATGTGATTTTTTGTGTATTTTTAATAGCTGTGTATAAATTATTTCTAATTACAAAGTAAGGAATGGGACCACATTTTCTGAAATCCATTTCAAGCTCAACCAGTCCCAAATGCAATAGTTCAGTGCTCCCTAGACAAACATTTCTTCTGTATAATTTTATCTATGTGATACAGATGTTGCTCTGAGGTTTCTGATAGAGAAACAATATCCTTAGAAAACCTTCCCTCCTCAAGGTAATGGAAATAAAAATAATTTAATCTCAGAACCTGAAACTTTCAAGTCCATGTTTAATATTTTCCACTTGTTTGGTTTTTCCTGACTTTTCTTCTCGTTCACTCTACTGCATTTTCTACCTCCTGTTGCCACAACTTACCCATGACAATCCCTTTTCATGGAAATTTAGTAGCATCGTGAGGCTTGAGTAGCCAATGTAACTCTCTGACCCACTGCCATAGAACATCCCCTTTAGTTTTTGAATATGAAAACAAAGGCAAGGACAAACTGAACATTTTAATTAGGTTATCAATGTATTTTCCACTCCAAAACTTAGTGTTGATACAGGAAAATAAGAAATTCCTTTGATTTGCCCAAATGGATTTGTTTCCACACTGAGAGACACTGGTAAAAAGTGTTGACACATATAAAGTGTTCCAGTATGTATGCCATCTTTCTAGACACTAGATGTGTTTTTTAAAGGAAGGAAGGGGAGGAAGAAGGATGAGAAGGAGACAGAGAAGAAGGGAGAGAGATTGGGCAATTTATGACAAAATCTGTAAACTTGGCATTCTTGTAGTTTTAAAGATTTTATTTATTTACTTATTTTTAGAAAGAAAGACAGAGAGCATGAGCTGAGGGAGGGGCAGAAGGAGAAGGGGAGAATCTCAAGCAGACTCTGCACTGAGCACAGAGCCCTAGGCGAGGCTCGATCCCATTACCCTGAGATCACGACCTGAGACAAAATTAAGAGTTGATTGCTTAACCAATCTGCCCAAATGCCCCAATAAGCTGCAATCTTTACCTTGCAGATTTATATAGGGAATTAAATGCAAAGTGTATGATATATATTCTTGGCAGAGATGCTCTTAGTGTATAGGATCTATTATTAGGCAAACTTTCTTGTATATGGATCTGGAGACAATATAGCACATGCATATAAGCTCAATATTCATACATTTCCATCATTTTTTTCATTTCCATCATTATATATATATATTTCGTTATTTCCTGCTTATTGAATTATATGCCACAAGATCAGTTGGAGTTTTTTATTTGTGTGTTTGTCTTTGAAGGTCATGAGCAAGGCCCTTCATTTGAAATACACTCAACAAACTTCCACAGAGTAAGGTCTTTAACTTTGCTGTGCAAGTGCCTCAGGTGACCTTGACAGTCAGGGTGCTGTATAGGAAATAATGTCCCTCCTAGGAAAGGAGTCCTGGCACTCTTGCAGCCAAGGTAAGAGCCTCTGAGATGATAAGGTTCACAATTTTGGAATCAAATGTAGCTGTAGGTGATTTCATATATATCCAAAAGATGTGGGCAGTCAGAACTGAATATATATTGTAAATCTCAATGGAGAAAAGTGGACATAATTGTTGTCATTTGTCACAAATAGTGTTTCTACCTTTTTTTTTTTTTTTTGCATGCTATAAATAAAAACCAACTCTAGAGGTTGCTGAGGGAACTTTTAGTTTGCTCTCAATTCTGTTTCAGAGAAAGGGGAAATGAAATGTCTTTATATCCTATTGAGGAAGAAATATGGTAAGGAAGAATTATACAGCTCAAAGACTGGGGGTATCAGTTTCCTGGAGTCTGGGATAGCTCAGCTCATCCAGAATCTACTGTGAAATTACCAGGGAAATATATTCGGGTTACTCTCACAAAAAAAGTAAGGCATTAGGAAATATTTTGTCTGTTTCTTTATAGGAGATAACATTAACACATATATTAATATTGGGAACAGTGAATACAAAATATAATTGAGTGTGATTGTTTAAAATCACAGGAGAGGAATCTTCATAAAATTATAAGGAGTCCAGAAAAACTTACTGTATTTTTTTTTCTTACTGTATTTTTGAAGGAAACAAATTTAACATTTTCTTTCTGGTTCTCTTCCTCCAGGATAAAAAGCTTTGACTCCCCTGCCCCCTCCCACTTGGCTTCTTGGTAACCTCTCTCATAATGTTCAACAGATTATGACTTGATACACCCTGCAACTTTCCCAATTTGGTGTACCTCCCCTCCAACCAATTCTCTTGCTAGAGGAGGACAAAACCTCTCTTCCTCAGAGAACCAGCCAACCCCATGTGCTCACCTCCTGGGTAATGTAGGTCCCTCTGTCTCCTTCAGAACTAGCAATAAAAAGCCTGACAAATTTCTTGAAAAACAGCAGGCTTAGGCAGATGGGAATGATGGGAAGGTAGTTCCTCAGACTCAACTGGACTTTGGATCACTCCCAAGGCAGCAATGGTAACTCAGCTCCTCTGAAAAATTGCTATCCTTGTCACACATGTCTTAGAACCACAACACTGTATTTACTCACAATGTATGTGACTTGAACTACAAGGATTATACTTGCTCATAATATAGATAAGCAGTTTGAGGTGGACTCATATGGGGGATTCTCCTGGTATTGCCTGGTATCATTCATGTGACTGTGATCCTCTGAGGTGTCACTGGAGACCATTTTCAGGGCTTCAGCAGAGGTAGTTCCATGTGGCCTCAACTTCTCATTCCTGCCATGGTAGCAAAGGATTGTGCCAAGAATGCCAAATGGAAACTGAAAGGCTGGTTGAGGCTTAGGCTTGAGATCCTGTTTCCTTTGCATCATATGGAACAAGCCAAATCAAGTGATGCCCACAGTCACCTTGTGCCTGTCCCAGGGGGGCTCAGCTGGGTTGGTGCACCTGGCTCCATGTGGTGTCTTCCTGCACAGGCTAGATGGTTCTTCCTCATGTGGCAGCACTGAGAGCATACAATCTGATGCCACAGAGCATTCTGAAGCCTAGGCTCTGCCTTTGCAGGGCATTGCCTCTACCACATTTTATTGGTTAAGGCAAATCACAAGGCCAGCCAGATAAGGGTTGGGAAAATGGATTTTACCTCCTGATGGAGAGAATCAGCAGAGTCATAGAGTGAATGAGAAAGAGTACAGCAATGAGAATTTTTGTGGGTATCTTTCAGACTATTTGGCTTTTTTCCCCTTTAACTCTCATTATTTTAATTTTCCTATAAAAAGCAGACAAGCACACAGCAAACAAGCAAACAGAAAACACTCCCTTCTCTCCCCGCTCAGTGTCTTCCTCTGCATCACTACAGTGTTAAGCAATTTTTATTCCACCATCATCCTCTCTTTCAGGCAATGATTCCTAAAGTATGTAAAACATGATGGTCTTTTTCTTGCATAATGTGGGAAGTCTGCAAAACAAGATTACATACATACTCTTTTGGTTATATTCTTACTAATCAATGCCTTGAGGTAGAATATTTACTACAAATACTGCAGTATTGATTTGTTTTGCATCATATTCCATTTGAACAATACGCCATTTGTCTTAAGACATTGAATTTCATGTGATTTTTGTGTTGTTTGTTAAATTCGATATCTTTTAGCTATTATGTTGCATTATATTTCTGATGCATGCAAATGGGATTTTTATGTGATTTATGTCCTGTTATTTGTTAAATTTGATATCTTTTTTACTCTTATGTTGCATTACATTTCTAACTCGTAAGAATTGGGTGAGTGGCTTAAAAATAGGTCAGTGATGCATAAAAGTAATGATGAAAATTGCAGCGCAAGGACCCAAACAGCATAAACCATCATAAACATAAAAAAGGGAAATGGGAAAATGAAATATGAATCTGTATGTACATTGATAAGTGATATATAAATACAATGGTTTCTTCTAATCACCATACAAAAAAGCTGTGCACAAAGGTACCATAAGCATAAGAAAAATAGTCTTTTTTTTTTAAAGATTTTATTTATTTATTCATGAGAGACACAGAGAGAGGCAGAGACACAGACAGAGAGAGAAGCAGGCTTACTGCGGGGAGCCTGATGTGGGACTTGATCCCGGGTCTCCAGGATCCCCAGCTGGGCTGAAGGCTGCGCTAAACCGCTAAGCCACCCAGGTTGCCCAAAAAATAGATTCTATTGAATCCATGATCCATCTGCACATGCCCTACGATATAGTCTGTTATTAAACTCCACCAAACTGCACACAGATGTCACTGGTACACTGACCTCCTTAAAATGCACCATCCTTTGTGCTAACACAATTGTTTTTTGACTCTTTTGCCACCAATTCAAAACATTATTTACATAACCAAGTTGGTTGTGTTTTCACTAAGTATAGAGAAGAAAAGACAAAATCACCCAGGCTTCTTCAAATTAACACTCTTCCTTTCAAGAAGTACAAGACACTGTATTACCTAGAAGCTCATAAAGCTAGCCACTAGGCTAACATTAATATGCTCAGGGAGAAATCAGAAGAAGCTATTGACAGAAATTGCTCTATTAAATGGCATCATTGGAAGTGACAAAATACCGATGCCATAGAACCAAGAGCAGTTACGCTCCAGATATGTGGAAGCAGGCATTTTATTCTAAAGGGAAATAAAATCAATTTTCATGATGATGTATAGATTATGAAGCAGCACTTTGTAGCATCTAAGGGAGAATATTTTCACAATTTTTTCCTATATATCACAAAAATTACATGTGGTAGAAAAGTATATTGTATTTTATTAATTAACTATTATAAGTGCTGAGATCAGCTGGGAAAGAGGCTGAGCCATATGCTGATGAGGCATTGATCACATGCAAGGAAATATTTTAGATATTTAATAAAATATTTATTGCCTGGGAAGATATGGACAGTACCCTAGCAGAACAAAAGGAGAACATCAAGGAGGTTCCAGTGAGTACTAGCTAAAGTTCAGCCATAGCAACACATCCAATCAGAAAGAAAGCTACTATTAAGTAAATTGACTTTTATTGGGAGGGTGGTTAACACTCTGCTTTAGGATCCTGAAACTAAACTTGATCAAGGAGGATTTCAATAGTCTCTCCTATGAACTTGAGTTTCCATAGCAGCCAACACAGTTACAGCAGTTCAACCATGGACCAAATGATGACTCTTAATTTCAGGATAAGATTTTTTCCCTAAGGTTTCTGGAATCTTCTCCTGCGGAACTGCTTCCTTGGTAGTTTCATGCCTTTTATATCCTATATCCCTTTCTTGGTATTCTTGAAATTAACCCAGTCAGACTCATCACAGCAAGTCAGCCCAGAGTTGCAAACCTCAGTCTGGACCTTCAAGAGTGCATTTTCCTGGATTTTTCTGGAAACTTCCATCAGCAACCCTAAACTCTTTTTCATCTACACAATGCAGAATGTGTTCTACCCTCCAATTACCTGAATGTGAAACTTTCTTTGAGAATACATTTTCTTGTATTTCTTTGCCAAGTTTTTTTCATTACTCAGTCCTTGCTGTGTCCTCACTTCCCTGCATTCTAACATGTAATTAAGTAGAACTGCACGACTCAGTACTTTGTCATGTATTTCTTTCCCTCGCAGTAGCTTTAGTTTCCTTCCAAACTCAACTGAACATACCTTGAGGGAATTCTTATGTTGACATTCTTATGTGAGTTGCTAAGGTAAAATATTCTGAATAGATCGTCTGCCATCAAGCCACTTAAAATCTAGTTGGAGATCTACATAAAAACAACAAAAAATAGAATATAATTGAACCCTAATTATGGGGGACACTCTGTAAATTCCTTCAGCTGACAGAGAAGGTAAATGAGGACTGGGGCAGCCAGTAGAGCATCCCTCAAGGCTAATCACAGACTTTACCCAGTCTTAAGGATTTCTGGGATTTACATCAGTAGAAGGAAGAGTAGTAGGATGTCTACTACTACTCTAGGGAGGCAATCATTGGGAAGGAATATGCAGGGATGAGAACGAGCCTGGGGAGTGTTGAAATGGTAACAGGGAACCTGGAGAATTTAGTCATAGAATGCTACTTCCTGCTGCGGAAATAACCTCAAAGAAAGAATGATGGGAATATGTAAATATATTTGGCTATCAGCACTGAAAGATCTACCTTAATGAGAATGTATTTGGCGATAGAAAAGATGGTATTGTGGCTGTGGAGTTTCCAGAAACAATGATAGTTTGTGCTATACAGAGTTAGAGTTGCTCGTGAATAATGTAAGGGATGTGCTGCTTTGTGAGGGTGTGTTCATAATAAATGATGGGACTCTATATTGTGACTTTTAGTGTGATGGTTCTTCTGAATCCTTTTTATTATAAAATTATGAAGGAGTTATTGCAAGTAAAACAGTGAAGTTTCTATTGTTCTGATTATCTTCAAAAACTGATAAACTTAAAAAACAGTTGTTAGGCATACTTTGGTGAACTTTGAGACATTACTCACCAAGATCTAGGAGTTTGCTCTGCTAAAAAAAAAATCTATTGCAAGTCACATAGAAAAAAAAAATTATTTTAAATGTGCTGAATCATGAAGAAAATGATCTAGTTAAGAATGTAAATTACAAACATGTCTTTAAAATATTTTGTTTCTGATATGAATTTAAAAACAAAAAATATTTTTTCACTATTCTGTTTACAAATATGAGATTTACGGTAAAAATCTTTCTGTAAACAATGAATATGTAAGAAAAACTGAAGGAGTGGCTCTCAAATGCCTTAAGGGACACCTAGAAATGCCTGGAGACATTTTGATTGTCGTGACTGGGGAAGTCCTGTGGGGCCATCTGGAAGATGGAGAACAGAAATGGTACTAAACATCACAATGTATAAGACTGCCCCCATAAGAAAGAATTAGCCAGCCCCGTATGTCACCAATGTCCAGACTGGGACCACCCTAGAACTCAACAGAATTGTAGACTTTCAAATAAATAAAATTATATGTCTAATGGACTAAAGAATAGAGATATGAAACTTTTTACTAAGCAATTATTGAAATGGGCTTCATGGGAAAGTTTAACACAAAATTAGGATGCGGCGTTGATAGAAATGAGGACGGCATTTCACCATGATAATGACATTCTTGCACATTGAAAACATCTTAAAAGGGAGATCTAAAAGCGCGTTCCAAATGTTAATGTATTCTGACGACTGCCCTGATAAGCAGTGTGCCTTTGTGTTCCATTTCATTAATGAAGGAACACACACACAGGAAGGTTGGAGGTGACTCCGTCAGGGTCGCACAGTGAATTTATAGAAGTCCAAACCAGATTTTGAGGATCTAATTTTCTATTGTGATCAAATAATTTTACCTCTCAAATATTTTTAAATGCAGGTAGTCATTATTAAATGTATCTCTGAACATAAAAATCTTTCACTCTTAGAAATATAAATATGCAACAAGGTGATAGGTGACTTGGCATAGTTCACATTCTCTTATCACCTATGAATTTGATTTCTTGTGTAAGAAAATTGAGCTTATTAGAATTCACGGGTTCTAATTAAGAAGAATTTCCGATTTGGTGGCCTTCAGGGAATGTAAGGTTAATTAGTCCTTAATTCTCTCAAAATAATTAGTATTTTTCTATATGTATAATTGCAGGAATAGAATACTATTTGGTTTTGGTGTTCAGTATAAGAACTAATCCCTTCACATAATGCATAAAAGTCTCAATGGAAATATATAATCAAAGAATTATAGAAAACCAATCCCGATAGATCCTTAGGAGACATGATGTATCACAACATGTAATTATGTACTGTAAATTAATTTGTATATAGGGACACATTCATAGAGATTTTTTTAACACTTGGAGCAATTTAAGACAATTTGCCTCCACAAATAATTATTGAATATCTATGAAATGTCAAAAGCTGTGAAAGATATACCTCACATATAAACTAGATCTGTGACTTGCTTGATTATTAAATAAGTTTATTATCTTGTTGACTCCTTCATATATTTATTCAGGCAAATTTTCACATGGATTGATATATGACAATAAAGGTAACTACAAGCATGTTTCCTGGAAAGGTCAGGCCTTTGTGGAATTAATGGAAAGAAAGCAGGAGGAAGAAAAGAGAACAGGTCAAAGAAAGAATTATGATAAGCCAAATGTTTGTATATTTTTATTTCAATTCCTCTCAGCCATCAAAAAGAATGCAATCTTGCCATTTGCAACCATGTGGATGGAACTAGAAGGTATTATGCTGAGCAAAATAACTCAATCAGAGAAAGGTAAATATCATATAATTTCACTCATATGCGGAATTTAAGAAACAAAACAGAAGGGCAGCCTGGGTGGCTCAGTGGTTTAGCACCACCTTCGGACCAGGGCGTGATCCTGGAGACCTGGGCGTGATCTTGGAGACCTGGGATCAAGTCCCTCATCAGATTCTCTGCATGGAGCCTGCTTCTCCCTCTGCCTCTCTCCATCTCTCTCTGTGTCTCTCATGAATGAATGAATGAATGAATGAATATATAAATATCTTTAAAAAAAAGAAACGAAACAGATGAACATAGGGAAAGGGAAGGAAAATAAAATAAGATGAAAATAGAGAAGAAGGCAAGCCGTAAGAGCTCCTAACTGTAGGAAACAAACTGAGGGTTGCTGGAAGGGAGGGGACGGGAGGATGGGATAGCTGGGTGAGGGACGTTAAGGAGGGCATGCCATGTGATGAGCACTGGGGTGTTGTATGAATCACAAAATTCTACCCCTGAAACAAATAATACACTATATGTTAATTAAATTGAATTTAAATGAAAAATAAAAAGTAAACCAGACAACTCTCTCTCTTGTATTCTACCTATGTGTTATTTAGGGCACATCCTACATTCTAATTTGCTGTGCTTATTTATAAAAGTAGCCTTTACTAAGTTTTAGTAATTGAGAATCGGCAAACTGTTAATGTTATCTTTTTGAATTTTTGTGACATTATTATTGTTTGGGTATGATTTGAAGTTAGATAAAGAAGCTAAAATTGAGTACAGCTGTGACTCAACCAGGTACAAAAAAAATAGCATGGATAAATCTGATTTTAATATTATTCCAATTGTAGATCACAGACACTTCCCAGTGCAAACTTCAGATGTCTTATACCTTTTCTGCAATATCTACCCTGATAAAGGCAGATCAATGTACCTCATCTTTAATAAATGGAACAGGGAGTATTTTCAGAAAGAAAGTATGGTCAGGTACTATTCAGTGTAATGACACTTTCCTAATTTACCCACTCTGGACAAGGAATTTGATTTATATCCCTATATATCCTCAGTCTGAATTAACTATTTAACCTATGGTTTCCTGAAGATAATATATTTATGAAATTAATTCAATAATTTTGAGACCCTGGTGTATGTCAGTTGTTTTGGTGGGTGCTAGGAATGCAAAAACTTTTTTTTTTTAAGAATACTTTCTTATCTCTGGGGATATATAGATTAGGCATTATAAACATATGTGCTATAAAAATAAAAGTGCTGTGATAGACATATCAGTTGGTATAATATTGGCTATAAAAGAATGAATACAGAAAATCTCAGGGAAACAGGAAAAGATTCTTGGCAATGAAGATGACATTCACATCTTAGTCTCTAATGATACCTCTGCATAGCGAGGAGCAATGACAGTGCAGCCCAAGACCCAGACAAGTTATAGCCAAGTAATGTTAATGAGAAGGAGGGATAATTGCATAATTCAGTATGATACCACCATAGGTATGGGGTGAGAGTAGTAAAAATGTAGATGGAAGGTAATGCAAAAGTCACTCCATGGGTAGTTTATGCAAATCTTAAGTGAAAAAAAAATACTGCTTTAATCTGGAAAATAGCATGATACGTGCTGCTTTTTAGCATCATGAATGTCAGTGACATGGAGTATAGCTAGAAAAGATGAAGAACAATTAGAATAATCCGTTTGAGTTTGAACAAGAATTAATGAACAAAATTCTGGTGTTGGCAGGAACTGGAGTGCAGATATTGCACATGATGAATGTGCAACTGGAAAGAAAAATACATTGATTAATTGAGGATAACTGAAACTGCACTACAAATTGAGAAGTATATACATTCTACAGAATAATTAAAATCAATTAGAGATGGGTGCAACAAAAAATAAAGGATTTGCTGGATGCTACTGATTTCAACTTCCAATTCCTTTACCTTGGGGAGCATATGATTTAGAAAATAATTGTAGTCATACTTTGACTTACTTCCTTGCATAGCTTGGGTCCTGCTCATCCTCCTGAGTTGCTGCCTCACATCGGCAATGGGACATGGTTCTTCTGGTTGAGCCATAGCATCTCAGTCTTACCGATTAGATCTGACTATATACCTACGAAGATCATCTTCCTTGAATGGGTTTGCCAACCTGGTCAAGAGGACATTGAATCAAATGTGCTTCTGGTAGAAGGACTGGGCCGATTGTGATGGAAAACCACCGGTGCCCAGAGTAGAGCTATTTATACATCCAACTGAAGAACCGTGGCATGAGGTTTCACAGCATCAGAGCTTGATCTGTTCTTTGCAATTCTCTTATCTATACCCTCATTTTATAGGCAAAGAAACAAGTCTTGGGAGGTTTTAATAAAAAACTGTGGCCATTCAGCTAAGTAATGGCAGCTCTAGAAACAGGATTGAAGTTTCTGACCTGAAGTATGGTTCTATTGCCTTTTATTGACCAGGGGAATTCCAGAATCACTCAGGTAGAATTTCTGGAAGTCATACTAAGAAAAATTTAGTTCAAATCAGAAAGGACTCCCAAGGCTCACATGATAGACCAAAAAAGTAAATAAGATTTATATTCCACATTGGATGAAGTTGGAGTCCTCATTTACAGACCTCTAATCCCCTACTGGTATATGGTTTTTATATGATTTTTATATGCCTGTGGTAAAGTAACTTTCATTTTGTTTCATGTAACTGACCTGATAGGACACACATAAGTGTTTGCATATAATTTCTTACAGCTGTGGCCATAGCGCCAATTAACCAAGGGTAGTATTTCACCATAGTCATTAAAAGTATTATTGGCTGACCCATTACAACATACAGAGCCTTCTAATGGAAAGCGATTTTGGAGTGAGTGTAGAGTAACTTAAAGGTATTTTAAAAATAAATATTCATTACTTTCTAAAGCCAGGTATTAACAAAGAAAATTGTTATAAGATGTGATTAATTAATGGAACAAAACATTTTTCTGTATTCCTCTATAATCGTATGAACTGAAGATTAATGTGTGTGCATGTTTGTGTGTGTATGTGTGTTCAATGAAAGGACAATTATATGTTAAGCCTCTGGATTTGAAATAGGGTTCATTCTCAACTCAATAGGCTATAGCTGAAAATATAAATATATACTTTTAATTATTCATATAGTTTGCAACTTGCATGTTGACTTCCCACGGTCAGTGACTTCATGCCGATATAGAGAAGAAGGAAAAGATCAATCAGAACACAGGATTCCAGATCTGAGAGGCACACGATGATTGTCAGGGTTCAGGTATATTTTCAAAGTTATATTTACATACCTTGACTTCCTTGGTCTCTGAATTCTTGCACTACTCTGCAGTGTTTATACTTCTTGAAATTCAATGAAAACGGTGTGAAAGTTTAGTTTACATATTTGTCCCCAAAACCCGCCCAGCTAAACATTTATGTTTTTCAAATGGGCAATTGCAATGTAAATGAATGTGATGGTTTAAAGCAGAATGTGCAGGTTGTAGCTACTCTCATGTATACTGAAACAACTTTTAGCAATGTTGCTTTCTTAGGGTGAGGTTTATTTTTTTCCTGTTTTGTTAAATATATCATTTGGGTTAGGTTAGGTTTTGCCAAGTTTTGACAATTCAGTCAAACGATGATTCAGCCAAGAGCCATGTTGGTTAGAATGCTGGAAACACCCTAAAATGTCATTGTTTGTTTGTTTGCTTGCTTAATAAGGTTTAATTCCCACAAAAGCCCATTTTCTCTTGTGAGTCAGCCAAAGGTTATATCCACTGTAGTCACTCAGGATCTCAGGCAAATCAAGCAGTTGGTTAGTAGACCACAAGAAAAAAGCTGTTTCGCTGGCAACTAAATATTACAGACTGATGCTTTACCCACAGCTCATGGCCCAAAGTTAGTTATGAGCTCCCCAGTAGGGCCAGCAGGCTGAGAATCAGCAATATTTGGCCAATAAGGCTGAAGACTATCTCTGGAAATTATTAAATGTACATTGTGTCATTGGAGTCATTTCATGTCCTCATCACTCAACAGAAGTATTACCCATGAAGTATTACCCATGAAGACATGTGAATTAATGCAAAAATAACACCACACATCTGAACACTTAAGTACTTAATACATAGGTGATGGCATCAGGAAGGTAAGTTCTAAAGGGTTCGTAATATATAGTAACTCTTAATTCTATAGCAGCCCTGCTAATTTTATACTCTTTCTCCTACTGTTCTTTCAGATGAAACTAAGCCCAGAGAAGTTAAGTAACTTGCCTGGGATCACACAGTGAATGAGTGGCAGAACTGGGATGCAAACCCAACCATTCTGTCTCCATGGCCCAGACTGTTATTCACTAATCTATACTACTTCAAACTGGAAGCATTTGGGGAACATATATTATGTTCTCCTTTCAGTGATAATTAAGAGGACAAGCTCTGGAATCAAAATGCATTGGTTGGAATGCATTTTGCCTTCTAACATTAGGCAAGTTAAATTCAAAGACTTTACTATCTTCACCTATTAAATGTAGGTACCAGTGATAGGACTAAGCTCAGAGAAGTACTGGCCACAGTGGCATGTACTAAGCGCCTTCATTGCTGTCAAGATTACACAAGAAAATAAGAGCTCTTATTTTTTTTAATTTTTTTAAGATTTTATTTATTTATTCAGGAGAGACATAGAGAGAGAGAGGCAGAGACATAGGCAGAGGGAGAAGCAGGCTCCATGCAGGGAGCCCAATGTGGGACTTGATACTGGAATACTGGGATCACCCCCTGAGCCAAAGGCAGCTGCTCAACTGCTGAGCCACCTGGGTGTCCCTAAGAGCTCTTATAATCTCATTTTATGTTGGCAAAGACCTTTAGAGATTGGTACACACTGCTTCAGGCTTACAATGGCTAAAAAGAGGCTGCTGGGGCTGCTGTGATGTGCTTAGTGTCACAGAGCTCCTTAGTGGGATACCTAGGGTTCCCACCCAGATCCCTCTAGCTGCTAAACACATTCTCCTATCTTCAGTAGCTCAGCAAACATTCAGTAGCTCAGCAAATCATTTTACTTACTGGTTTGTCCTTCTTATATTTATTTTTCAGATACATGAATATTTTCTTAAACTCTATTTCTTTCTTAAATAAAAGGCAAGATATTATAGATACCCTTTGCATTTTGCTTTATTTCATTGAACAATATATTTTGGAAATCACCCCATAGCAGTTCATTAATATCTTTCTCATTATTTTTTTACAGATGATCTGTTTTCCATGATGTAGACGTACCAAACAAAATTTTTCTAGTATTCTTCTATGCATTTGTATTTAGGTTGTTACCAGTATGCTGTGATTAAAAACAACATTTTAATGAGTACTCTTGTGATATATATTTTTGTACTATTAAATGTATATCCTCAGAATAGATTCTTTTAATTTTTTTCTCAGAATAGATTCTTAAAAGTGGAATTGATGGGTAAAAATGCATTTGTACTTGTATTTGTATTTGTAGTTTGTTAAGTATTGGCAAAGTTGTCCCACAAGAAATGTATTAAATCTCTTCTTTCCCCACAACCTTGCTGACAGAGTGTATTGTCATACTTTTCCACTTTTGCTATACTAATAAGTGAAATAGGGCATCGCAATGTTGTGTTAATTTACATTTTTGAGTTTGAACTTTCTCCAAAAGATGAGGGCTATTTTTTATTTCTTTTCTTGTGTCTTTTCCAATAAGATTTTTGGTTCCTAGTCTCTTAATTATTAAAGATTTGCATCATGTAAACATAAAAATAGCTGGCGAGTTTCCAGTTATTTTCATATTTGAACATAAAGCTTTGTGCTAATCAGAAGACCAGGAATATGTACTTTGGGTTCAGATGCATCTCAATTCTTCATATGCATCAAAATTCATTTTAATACAGTAAATTGTATGTGAATTTTAGTTATTAAATCTTTCAAAATAAGGATATAAGTTTAAGTGATGAGATATTTATGCACTTATATTAAAAAGTAAAAGCCTTTTCAGAATACAACACAATATATTTATAATAAAGTTCTGATGATCAGATATACAGTTCTACCTGGCCTTATCTGGTCCTAATTGTCAGTGATCATTATTTAGTAAGATTACTTTCTGGCAGTATATTTAATAAACAGTCAAGTTCAATTAGGTTAGAATTATGGAAAAGTTGCCAAAATAGTGGAGAAAATTGTCATGTATGCTATAAACCATCTCCCTTATTAATAACATTTTTCCTTAGAATGATACATTTATTAAAATTAATGACCCAATATTGCTATATTATTATTAAGCAATCTTTATGTTTTATTCAGACTTCCTTAATTTTTACCAATGCAATATTTCTTTTCCAGGATTCAAAAAAATATCACATCACATTCAGTATTAGCATTGTTTATCTTCATCCCTTTACATCTAACCCATCTCTGTACCTATGTCTTTATATTTATTTATTTATTTATTTATTTTTTATTTATGATAGTCACAGAGAGAGAGAGAGAGAGAGAGGCAGAGACATAGGCAGAGGGAGAAGCAGGCTCCATGCACCGGGAGCCCGACGTGGGATTCGATCCTGGGTCTCCAGGATCCCGCCCCGGGCCAAAGGCAGGCGCCAAACCGCTGCGCCACCCAGGGATCCCTATGTCTTTATATTTAAAGAGGTTTTCTTGCAGACAACATAGAGTTCAGCCTTTTTTTTTAGTCCTTCTGATCACTTCTGTCTTTCAATTATTTTTTTTTAAAGATTTTATTCATTTACTCGTGAGAGACACAGAAAGAGAGGCAGAGACGTAAGTAGAGGGAGAAGCAGCGCCCTGCAGGAAGCCTGATGTGGAACTCGATCTCAGGACCCCGGGATCACACCCTGAACCCAAGGCAGATGCTCAACCACTGAGTCACCCAGGTGCCCCCTGTCTTTCAATTACTGTATTAGAATATTTAAATTCAAAGTAATTATGCATATAGGTGAGTTAATATCTATCATGTCTGTAACTGTTTTACTATTTGTTGCAATTATTTGGGTTATTTCTCTTCCTCTTTTTCTATGTCGTCTCAGGTGTTAATTGGGTAGTTTAAATTATTTCAGTTGTACTCTTTCGTAATATGTGAATTACATATTCTTAAAATTTTTTGTGGTTTCTCCGGAGTTTTCAGTATACCTTTATAAAAAATCAAGATCTATTTTCAAATAACACTATACTGTTTCCCATGTAGTACAGTAACTTAGTCACCCTTCCCATCCCTTATAAAATTCTTCTCCTTAATCTCCTTTATTCATATGCTATCACCACCTGAAACACTGTTACTGTTATTTTCAACAAAATCTATCTGTAAGATCAATTAAGAACAAGACTATAGAAAAGATTGTTTTTTTGTCTTCATTTAGCACCTAAAACAATAGCAATTGAGTAGAAATGAGCACATCCAGCAGGCAGATCTTGCTTTCTAATATCATTCCAAGTAGCAGGTACTCAGGCTCTTGGTGAAATGAATGGTTCTTGAATTGGGTGAGGAAATCTCATAGTGTCAAGTAAGGAAACAGTAAAACAAACAAATAAAACAATAAGTATGAGGTATGTCAAAGAAACACAGAGGCCAAATGAAAGAATCCCCAATGAGGTAAAGGTAGAATATTTTTAGTAACAATATATAGAGTATTATAATATTTAGTTATAACCCAAAGTATATAGAAAATATCCAAAAGTTCATATTGATATAAATAAATGATTGGATATATAAGTAAATGGGAAAAAAAAAAGACAAATCTCCTGTGCAGTAGAATTCCAAGTAATGCGTGTAGGTACTTCACTCTCAAGGAGCTGAAGCATAACACCCCTTTCTTAGGCATAGGCTGCAGGTGGTGACTTTCTTCCTAAGAGTATAATATGAAAAGAGAGGGGGAAAAAGTGACTTGAGTAGTAAAGAAACCTATCAGTCAGGTGACCAAGATCAACACCAATAGTAATATGTCAGATTAACAGTATATACTCTTGATATTGATGTGATGAGAATGGCACTTTATCTTTGTATGGTCTCTGTACACAAAAGAAATAATCCCATTTTAATAATGAGTAACACATTTGACCAACCTCAACTAAGGGCCATTTTATAAAATACCTGACTAATACTCCTCAAAATTGTCAGGGTCACCAAAACACAAGGAAAGCCTGAGAAACTATTAGAGACCAAAGACACTGAAGGAAACACGACTAATAGATATAATGTGGTATTCTGGAGCAGAAAAAGTCCATTAGGCAACTAAGAAAGTCTGAGTGATGCACGGATGTTAGTCAATAAAAACATATTAATATTGGTTCATTAACTATTAACAAATGAGCCATCTTAACATGAGATGTTAACAGGAAATCGGGTGGAGAACATATGGTGCTACCTTCAGGAGTCTTCTGTAAGGTTAAGACTGTTCTATTTTTTAAAGTTTATTTAAAAACAAACAAAACAAACAGAAATTTGGCAGGAAAGCCAGTGATCCTTGATTAGTCTATAATGCAAACTTCCAAGGCACACAAAGGAAAACCTTCCCAGGTTTAAGGCAGAGACATCTCTTGATGGGAATAATGCAGTGCCTTAGGAACCGATTGATCTATCTGTCTTTATCCCCCCATTGTACACAGAAGTATTCCAAACTAAGTTGTTACAAAAATATCAATCTTCCTAATACCCAGTGATGGAGTTAAAATTCAATTTTATAATAAGGCCTCTGTGGTATCAAGAAAAGTGATGGATTTGACTTGAGCCTGGGGCCAGAGAGGCACGTTCAACTCACAACCTGAATCTTGAACTTGGAAATCTATCTATGGGTAGAGTTGAGTCAGCCAAGCACATCCCCAGGGCTCAAGAGGCTGGGGAAAGCCAAAGCCCAGGGGTGATCTTGCTTTGGAGCAGGTATAGGATTTGTAGGGTGGAGCAGAGAGTGGATAAAAGTTCAGGAGGCAGGGCATGGTCTCCACCTGAACACGGGAAGATGGAAGTGTGAGGCACATTGCTGATAGCACCACATTGGCCAAGGCTGTCCACACAGTTAAGCTTCTCTCTGTCTTTCAAGGACAAGCTAATGTGTAGGCGGTAAGGTGAACTCAGCGTATTCTCACCTTTTGCTGTTGGACAAGTGATCAGCAGCCTTCCACCTTCAGAGTTACCCTGGGAACATGCGATGTGTTCTGCCCAAATCATCACATTTTATACATGTAGAGAACAAGTCCTAGAAATATGAAGAAAATTGCCCCAAGTCACAAAGCAAGTTAGAAGTTAAGAATCACCTGATTACCTTTCACTTTCAGTAATTTACTATCCTCATAAAACAAGATTTATGGTATTTTTTCCATAAAGTAAAATGATCCAGTTGACTTAAATTCTTAAGTTGTATTTTAAATGAAAATGTAGATGTTTATGATAGATCCTTTTGAAGAATATTGAGAAAATGCAAGATAAAGAAAAATATAAGGAAAGGAAGATGTTTAGGACACTTGGAATAACTTGAAAAGATACAATTTGGCAGGCTTTGAAACACAGAAGAATTATTGTAGACTTTGGAGGTGGACAGAGTCTGGGGGAAAGGGCCAAAGAAACTGAATTTACATATTTACTTCTTAATCTGTCAGCAGCAACTACTGTCCATTGGCATTCTCTGACTTGTTATTACCTGAATAAATAATTAAGAAACTGAAGGCAAGTCTATTTGCAGAAAGCAGAGTGTGTGTAAGAGAGAAAAAGCATGTTGCCTACAGTGAAAATAAGTATAATATATTGGGCAGAAAAAGCCCAGAAGAAAGTAAATACTACAAGAAAAGTATTTTTAGGAGAGACATATATCTCTTCTGGTGTAAACCAGAGAGTGAAATTGCAGGAAATAGAAAGGAGATGGAGTAGAAATTTTGCCAAGGAGAAAGAAAAGTGAATGGAAAATTGAGTTAAGGTAAGAGGAAAATCAAGTTATAAGAACCAGTCATTTGAACAGGAAAGCCCTTGGAAAATGGTCATGGAGTTGTGCGAACTGCAGGAGTCTGTGAACTTCCAGCCACAGAGCTGAAAAGAAGAAAGGACTTAAGGCCGATGGCTGCATGTTCTCTAGGAATTCACAACATCTGCTCATATCATCCAACAGGTTGCTATTTCTCTTGTTCCATTTTTCTATGGTCCTCTAGCCTTCTTTCCTTCATCCCATCAAAATGTATTACCTGGGTTACTGTCTCATTTTTCATTATCATCCCTGCCATAGTCTTGGGTGATTTAAAAATTCATGTACACACACACCCCAAAAAATTCATGTACATACAATACGTCCCATATCTGCCACCTTAGTATCTCAATGTCATTCTGGTTCAGCGGTCCGTTGGTCTTGCTTTGGTCCAGGAGACCATCATTCTTTTTTTTTTTTTTTTAAGATTTTATTTATTTATTTGTCCAAGAAAGAGAAAAAGAAAGAGTGCACACAAGCAGAGGGAATAGCAGGCAGAGAGAGAAGCAGGCTTCCCACTAAGCAAGGAACCTGATGTGGGACTCCATCCCAGGACCCTGGGATCATGACCTGAGCAGAAGTCAGACCCTTAACTGACTGAACTGCCCAGGCATCCCAAATACTCTCATTCCTGCCTGTGTTATATAGCATCCTACTCCTTTCTCCTGATTTTACTCTCAGTTCCCAATATACAGCAATTCACCTAGAATTATTCTTTCAAAATGGAAAGGCTATCACTTTTCTTTTCTTTTCTTTCTTTTCTTTTCTTTTCTTTTCTTTTCTTTTCTTTTCTTTTCTTTTCTTTTTTTCTTTTCTTTCTTTTCTTTTCTTTTCTTTTCTTTTCTTTTCTTTTCTTTTTTCTTTTCTTTTCTTTTCTTTTCTTTTTTTTTTCTTTTTCTTTTCTTAAGATTTTATTTATTTATTCATGATAGACGTAGAGAGAGAGAGAAAGGCGGAGACACAGGCAGAGGGAGAAGCAGGCTCCATGCCAGGAGCCCAACGCGGGACTCCATCCCGGGACTCCAGGATCGCGCCCTGGGCCGAAGGCAAGTGCTAAATCGCTGAGCCACCCAGGGATCCCCGGCTATCATTTTTCTGCTCATAGCCTTGCAGTGGCTTCCAGGCTCATTCAGCATAAAAACAAAAGGCATTCTTCTGGCCTCCTGTAGCCTTCTGACCATATCTCTTTCCACTCTCTTCCCAGAGCACAATTTTCTATCCATTCTCATGCTGTCTGCAAACACACGGAGCCACCTCCACTCAGGACACGTGTGCCGGCTCACTGCTCTGTAGGAAATGGTCTTTCCAAATTGGCTCTTCCTTCACTGCTTTGTGTTCTTTGTTCACTCCACTTGATCCCCTCAATAACATGTCACACACACCATTTCCCTTCATTTTCTTCACAGCACTTATACAACCTGACTTATTATAGTTTTACTCATTTATTTATTATTTATCACCCACCAGGAGGATTTAAGTTACATAAAGGCAGAGCTACATTTATTTTATAACCATAATCTAACATCTAAAATATACCTGGCACATAATCAGAACTTAAGCATTTTCTTAAAAAGTGTATCATTGATATTATGAAATTACTTTATCAATAATGCATGAATAACACTTTTTAAAAAGCTGCTGTTATTTGTAAAAAGCAAAACAAAATAAAACAAAACAAATATGTATTTTAGCCAAACCGAATATAAACTCTGTCACTTAAAGATTCTAGAAGGTTGTTTCTTTTCTCTGATTTTGTTTTACTTAGAAAACAGATGAAATTATAACTTATATATGGGGAAACAGATGTAATCATAACTTATTTATGGAGTTATTACAACAAACTAAGTAAAATATGAAAACTTAAACATGTCTAAACCTACAGACTTAGAAAATATTTGTGATTTCTCACCTAATAGGTAGATAGTACCCAGTAAAAAGAAATCACAACTGATGTTCAAATATCAGACCAGGAATGTCACACTACACAAACATTTAAATTGATTCCATGCACCTAGGGAAAGAAGAGCAAGTTAGAATGGGGGTAAGGTTGAAGGCAAGTGAAGGAGCAGGGCACAAGAAAGAGAAATATCTATTTAAATAGTTTGGCTGGTTTTGGTAAAACAGCGATGTACTTGTGCCCCACACCTTGGGTTAGCCTGAGAAGGGAAACGTAATTCTGTGAGGCCCTGACACATCCAGTTCCCACTGGCCTCTTTTAGGTTAACTGGTTGATAGGAACAAATGGAATTCTACTTTTAAAGACAGGTATTTGGGAGCTGTGTGGGCCATAAATGCAAGCCACTCCTGAATCAGGTGCTTACCCAACAAAACAGGGACCCACCTACCCCTGGAGGAAAAAAAAAAATCAATTACAAGAATTGTTTTTGAGAAGTTGTATGTAGCATTCCAACATTGTTCCTTCTTGGGGGTTATCAAGATTTATCGTAAATCTGTTTATTGTGTAAATCACAAACACAACATGTGTTTATGGAGCTCTCTGTAGGAAAAATACCTTAGTGGATCATAGCTGAAAGGGGACCTCACGTGTTGAATCAGATAGAAGGAATTAAGAAGCGGTATCAATATCCCTTCCGCAAGACCTTCATATTTATTGTTTCAAGTTTCAATGTCTTTATGAATCAAATTTGTATTTAGGGAGCCCATACATGATTATGTGAAAGCAATATGAATCCAATGCCCAGAGAGTAATTTTATTCTGTTCTTGGTGAAAATAAGTAAGATGGAGAAACACTTTTCTTTTTTTTTTTTTAAGATTTTATTTATTTATTCATGAGAGAAAGAGAGAGAGAGACAGAGAGGCAGAGGCACAGGCAGAGGGAGAAGCAGGCTCTATACTGGAAGCCCAATGTGGGACATGATCCTGGGACTCCAGGATCACACCCTGAGCCAGACACTCAACCACTGAGCCACCCAGGCATCCCAACACTTTTCATTTTTTAATGTCCTGGGATCTCCTTGAAGGCAACCAACTGTTTACAGGAGATGTAGAAGAACAACGTTGTTCCCTCTCTTGCCTCACTGGACTTTGAGGGCAGGTGTATGGCTGGAAAGGAGAAGGAAAAAGGCTTTGGGTACCTTCTGCTCCTGTAGCTCCATCTTCTACATGCTTCTGAAACAGGGAGAGCCAAGGGCAACACGAGAAGGAATCCTTACCCCTGAGCAATGTCTGAGTGGGCTTGGGCATGAGCCAGGCTACTGTAAGGTAAATAGGAAAGATTGAGCCAACAAAGGAAGATGTGATAATTCAGACACTGAATCTGAGAAGGTATCTTTCCTAACTTAAAACAGAGGACTCTGTGTCTGACTCTGTGTCTGTGTCCATGTGTCTGATTCCTCATACCTGCTTACCTCTTGACCTATTGCATATATTTGAAATCAATTACTATTGACAAGAAAGGAAATGCCATGAAAAGACCAAACTGCCAGGCCTAGTGCTTTTAGATAGTACAAAGGTGTTATGCTTTGTAAATCAGGCATTGAGACAAACACTGTTTTATAAAATGATTCTTTTCCTAGATGCCGTTTCTTACTTTGCCATAGGATGACATATTAACAGGTAACATTTTCTGGGGTTTGGGGTTAGCTGTAGAATTCCATGACTCTTCTTCAAGGAAACTGGGGATATGTTAAGATTGTATCTGTACTAAAGACAGAGACCCACCATTGAAAAGGCCCTACACTACTTCATGGTGATTATAGAAGTGGCTTAATGATATTGTCTTCTCTCAGTCTCCCAAAAAACTAGTTGTTCTTCCAGCCGTGTAACAATCCAAGAGAAAGAAAAACATTTTTAAAATATTAAAATATATTTTATTGAACTATACTCTTATTATCTTTCCAATTAGATATATAAAAATGATATGAATTTATGGTGTTCATGTATCCCATGATTTAATAAAGTATTCATATTAGCGATCTTCATTATGATAAAAAGGTCACTTTTGCTAATTGAGGTAAAATAATATAATAGCTAAAAAAGCCTTCTCTATGCCAATAGAATAATGAAATTGCTCTTGAAAAAGTAAGTTTTACATCAGACTTCATATTTCAATGGAGTCTTCACTATGAAATTGGCCTCAAGGTTTAGACCACGTGACAATCCTATAATTATGTCTTTCTGGTAATTTCAATAAGATTCTTTGAACTGACTTTGAGGCGAATCTGTCTTGTACTGAATTCAGCCCCAGAAGAACTTTGTTCTATTGAATCGTGAACAAACTTTCATTTCATCCATGTTGGAAGTCTTTTCTTCTTCTTCTTTTATACATGTGTTAAAGAAGTAAGAGAAAATGGGGGGCATGGTTGGTATATGGTACAATTAGGAGCTTGGGGGAGAAACTCTCAAATCATGGCTATCTCTTCCAGTTACTCAAGACTTCCACGTCTGGAGAAGACAGATTGCATTACTGCTCGAGATGTTGACAAGCTCCAAATCACTACTACCCATTAAAAAAAAAAAAAAAAAAAAGTAAGACATCAAAGTTAATTGAATTTGTTTCTTTATTACTACTCTTAATAACTTCACAGAACATACAATTTTAAAGCACATGGGTGAGTAGATTTAGAAACCACTAGACTGCAAATCACCACCCATGTGAATGGATGAACCTGGTCTATCAGCTGCTTGTCATTGACTGGTGATATGAACGAGAGGGATAAAAAAAGATTTTTGATGAAAATATTTTATGCATGAAAGTCCTGACATCAAAAGTTTTCAATAGAGGGAGGGGCAAGATGGCGGAAGAGTAGGGTCTCCAAATCACCTGTCTCCACCAAATTACCTAGAAAACCTTCAAATTATCCTGAAAATCTATGAATTCGGCCTGAGAATTAAAGAGAGAACACCTGGAATGCAACAGTGAGAAGAGTTCGTGCTTCTAACAAGTACAACATGCTTTTGGCCACTCTGCACTGAGCAAAATGACTAGAAGGAAAACCTCACCTCAAAAGAAAGAATCAGAAACAGTCGTCTCTCCCACAGAGTTACAAAATCTGGATTACAATTCAATGTCAGAAAGCCAATTCAGAAGCACTATTATACAGCTACTGGTGGCTCTAGAAAAAAGCATAAAGAACTCAAGAGACTTCATGACTGCAGAATTTAGAGCTAATCAGGCAGAAATTAAAAATCAATTGAATGAGATGCAATCCAAACTAGAAGTCCTAACGACGAGGGTTAACGAGGTGGAAGAACGAGTGAGTGACCTAGAAGACAAGTTGATAGCAAAGAGGGAAACTGAGGAAAAAAGAGACAAACAATTAAAAGACCATGAAGATAGAATAAGGGAAATAAACGACAGCCTGAGGAAGAAAAACCTACGTTTAATTGGTGTTCCCGAGGGTGCCGAAAGGGCCAGAGGGCCAGAATATGTATTTGAACAAATTCTAGCAGAAAACTTTCCTAATCTGGGAAGGGAAACAGGCATTCAGATCCAGGAAATAGAGAGATCCCCCCCTAAAATCAATAAAAACCGTTCAACACCTCGACATTTAATAGTGAAGCTTGCAAATTCCAAAGATAAAGAGAAGATCCTTAAAGCAGCAAGAGACAAGAAATCCCTGACTTTTATGGGGAGGAGTATTAGGGTAACAGCAGACCTCTCCACAGAGACCTGGCAGGCCAGAAAGGGCTGGCAGGATATATTCAGGGTCCTAAATGAGAAGAACATGCAACCAAGAATACTTTATCCAGCAAGGCTCTCATTCAAAATGGAAGGAGAGATAAAGAGCTTCCAAGACAGGCAGCAACTAACAGAATATGTGACCTCCAAACCAGCTCTGCAGGAAATTTTAAGGGGGACTCTTAAAATTCCCCTTTAAGAAGAAGTTCAGTGGAACATTCCACAAAAACAAGGACTGAATAGTTATCATGATGACACTAAATTCATATCTCTCAATAGTAACTCTGAATGTGAACGGGCTTATTGACCCCATCAAAAGGCGCAGGGTTTCAGACTGGATAAAAAAGCAGGACCCATCTATTTGCTGTCTACAAGAGACTCATTTTAGACAGAAGGACACCTACAGCCTGAAAATAAAAGGTTGGAGAACCATTTACCATTCGAATGGTCCTCAAAAGAAAGCAGGAGTAGCCATCTTTATATCAGATAAACTAAAATTTACCCCAAAGACTGCAGTGAGAGATGAAGAGGGACACTATATCATACTTAAAGGATCTATTCAACAAGAGGACTTAACAATCCTCAATATATATGCCCCGAATGTGGGAGCTGCCACATATATAAATCAATTATTAACCAAAGTGAAGAAATACTTAGATAATAATACACTTATACTTGGTGACTTCAATCTAGCTCTTTCTATACTCGATAGGTCTTCTAAGCACAACATCTCCAAAGAAACGAGAGCTTTAAATGATACACTGGACCAGATGGATTTCACTGATATCTACAGAACTTTACATCCAAACTCAACTGAATACACATTCTTCTCAAGTGCACATGGAACTTTCTCCAGAATAGACCACATATTGGGTCACAAATCGGGTCTGAACCGATACCAAAAGATTGGGATCGTCCCCTGCATATTCTCAGACCATAATGCCTTGAAATTAGAACTAAATCACAACAAGAAGTTTGGAAGGACCTCAAACACGTGGAGGTTAAGGACCATCCTGCTAAAAGATGAAAGGGTCAACCAGGAAATTAAGGAAGAATTAAAAACATTCATGGAAACTAATGAGAATGAAGATACAACCATCCAAAATCTTTGGGATACAGCAAAAGCAGTCCTAAGGGGGAAATACATCGCAATACAATGCATCCATTCAAAAACTGGAAAGAACTCAAATACAAAAGCTAACCTTACACATAAAGGAGCTAGAGAAAAAACAGCAAATAGATCCTACACCCAAGAGAAGAAGGGAGTTAATAAATATTCGAGCAGAACTCAATGAAATCGAGACCAGAAGAACTGTGGAACAGATCAACAGAACCAGGAGTTGGTTCTTTGAAAGAATTAATAAGAGATAAACCATTAGCCAGCCTTATTAAAAAGAAGAGAGAGAAGACTCAAATTAATAAAATCATGAATGAGAAAGGAGAGATCACTACCAACACCAAGGAAATACAAACGATTTTAAAAACATATTATGAACAGCTATATGCCAATAAATTAGGCAATCTAGAAGAAATGGACGCATTCCTGGAAAGCCACAAACTACCAAAACTGGAACAGGAAGAAATAGAAAACCTTAACAGGCCAATAACCAGGGAGGAAATTGAAGCAGTCATCAAACACCTCCCAAGACACAAGAGTCCAGGGCCAGATGGCTTCCCTGGGGAATTTTATCAAACGTTTAAAGAAGAAACCATACCTATTCTCCTAAAGCTGTTTGGAAAGATCGAAAGAGATGGAGTACTTCCAAATTCGTTCTATGAGGCCAGCATCACCTTAATTCCAAAACCAGACAAAGACCCCACCAAAAAGGAGAATTACAGACCAATATCCCTGATGAACATGGATGCAAAAATTCTCAACAAGATACTGGCCAATAGGATCCAACAATACATTAAGAAAATTATTCACCATGACCAAGTAGGATTTATCCCTGGGACACAAGGCTGGTTCAACACCCGTAAAACAATCAATGTGATTCATCATATCAACAAGAGAAAAACCAAGAACCATATGATCCTCTCATTAGATGCAGAGAAACCATTTGACAAAGTACAGCATCCATTCCTGATCAAAACTCTTCAGAGTGTAGGGATAGAGGGAACATTCCTCGACATCTTAAAAGCCATCTATGAAAAGCCCACAGCAAATATCATTCTCAATGGGGAAGCACTGGGAGCCTTTCCCCTAAGATCAGGAACGAGACAGGGATGTCCACTCTCACCACTGTTGTTCAACATAGTACTGGAAGTCCTAGCCTCAGCAATCAGACAACAAAAAGACATTAAAGGCATTCAAATTGGCAAAGAAGAAGTCAAACTCTCCCTCTTCGCCAATGACATGATACTCTACATAGAAAACCCAAAAGTCTCCACCCCAAGATTGCTAGAACTCATACAGCAATTCGGTAGCGTGTCAGGATACAAAATCAATGCCCAGAAATCAATGGCATTTCTATACACTAACAATGAGACTGAAGAAAGAGAGATTAAGGAGTCAATCCCATTTACAATTGCACCCAAAAGCATAAGATACCTAGGAATAAACCTCACCAAAGATGTAAAGGATCTATACCCTCAAAACTATAGAACACTTCTGAAAGAAATTGAGGAAGACACAAAGAGATGGAAAAATATTCCATGCTCATGGATTGGCAGAATTAATATTGTGAAAATGTCAATGTTACCCAGGGCAATTTACACGTTTAATGCAATCCCTATCAAAATACCATGGACTTTCTTCAGAGAGTTAGAACAAATTATTTTAAGATTTGTGTGGAATCAGAAAAGACCCCGAATAGCCAGGGGAATTTTAAAAAAGAAAACCATATCTGGGGGCATCACAATGCCAGATTTCAGGTTGTACTACAAAGCTGTGGTCATCAAGACAGTGTGGTACTGGCACAAAAACAGACACATAGATCAGTGGAACAGAATAGAGAATCCAGAAGTGGACCCTGAACTTTATGGTCAACTAATATTCGATAAAGGAGGAAAGACTATCCATTGGAAGAAAGACAGTCTCTTCAATAAATGGTGCTGGGAAAATCGGACATCCACATGCAGAAGAATGAAACTAGACCACTCTCTTTCACCATACACAAAGATAAACTCAAAATGGATGAAAGATCTAAATGTGAGACAAGATTCCGTCAAAATCCTAGAGAAGAACACAGGCAACACCCTTTTTGAACTCGGCCACAGTAACTTCTTGCAAGATACATCCACGAAGGCAAAAGAAACAAAAGCAAAAATGAACTATTGGGACTTCATCAAGATAAGAAGCTTTTGCACAGCAAAGGATACAGTCAACAAAACTCAAAGACAACCTACAGAATGGGAGAAGATATTTGCAAATGACATATCAGATAAAGGGCTAGTTTCCAAGATCTATAAAGAACTTATCAAACTCAACAGCAAAGAAACAAACAATCCAATCATGAAATGGGCAAAAGACATGAACAGAAATCTCACAGAGGAAGACATAGACATGGCCAACATGCATATGAGAAAATGCTCTGCATCACTTGCCATCAGGGAAATACAAATCAAAACCACAATGAGATACCACCTCACACCAGTGAGAATGGGGAAAATTAACAAGACAGGAAACAACAAATGTTGGAGAGGATGCGGAGAAAAGGGAACCCTCATAAACTGTTGGTGGGAATGTGAACTGGTGCAGCCACTCTGGAAAACTGTGTGGAGGTTCCTCAAACAGTTAAAAATATACCTGCCCTACCACCCAGCAATTGCACTGCTGGGGATTTACCCCAAAGATACACATGCAATGAAACGCCGGGACACCAGCACCCCGATGTTTATAGCAGCAAGGGCCACGATAGCCAAACTGTGGAAGGAGCCTCGGTGTCCAACGAAAGATGAATGGATAAAGATGTGGTTTATGTATACAATGGAATATTACTCAGCTATTAGAAATGACAAATACCCACCATTTGCTTCAACGTGGATGGAACTGGAGGGTATTATGCTGAGTGAAGTAAGTCAGTCGGAGAAGGACAAACAATATATGTTCTCATTCATTTGGGGAATATAAATAATAGTGAAAGGGAAAATAAGGGAAGGGAGAAGAAATGTGTGGGAAATATCAGAAAGGGAGACAGAACGTAAAGACTGCTAACTCTGGGAAACGAACTAGGGGTGGTAGAAGGGGAGAAGGGCGGGGGGTGGGAGTGAATGGGTGACGGGCACGGGGGGTTATTCTGTATGTTAGTAAATTGAACACCAATAAAAAATAAATTAAAAAAAAGTTTTCAATAGTGTACAAATCTTGAACTATTTTCACATGGAATCTATCAAAGGACAAAATGAAATAATTATAAGAAAATTACCAGTAAATCAAATATTTATTTTCTCTATATTTTGTTCTTTGTAACTCACACACTAAACATGTTTTAGAAGGATAAGATAAATTTGGATCATGATGTTGATGTGCTTTATTACACAATATGGGATTATTAAATTAGAACTATTATTTTGTACCGAGAATAATTCAACCTAATGTACATTCGACTTTCCAATTAGTAGCAATCTCTTTAGGCTTAGAGAGTTCTAAAGCATTTCCACTTGTTAATGTAAGTTTCAGAACTCCCTAGGTATTTACATGAAAATTCACCTATCTTGGCCCCAGCAGTGCCTTTCAAAAGCAAGCACTGCATTTTGCATCAGGAATATTCCCAAAGATCACATAGTAACTTATGTGAGATCACAACTAAAAACAAACCAATGTGCAGCTTACATTTCAAAGACATTTCCCTTGTATTTGTAGCATGGATAATGAACCCAGTCTTCTTCGAACAGTATGAGATGATCTATTCCCACTGTGCCATATTTTTATAGTGCTCAGTTCAGCGATAAGATGTTTTCCCCAAGAAGGTTAATAATACTCGGTAGAAGCAATCCTACTATATAACATTACCTGAATTTTTAAACCAATCAAATAAGTTTAATCCATTCACATGTACTAATTGTATAGATCAATTTAATTTATTAATTAATAAATAAACCACAAGATCTGGAGTTTCAAGACAGCTGTAATAAAATACATGTATTTCTATACATGTTAAATAGTGTACACCTTTCCAAATCAGATTGAGTCAACCACCACCACCACCATTACCACCATCATCACCATCATCACCAATTAATCACAAACGGCATTCTGTTCAACCTTACCTATTAAAAATTGTAAAATTCAAATGTCTTATTTTATCATGTTTGTGTTTCCTAAAAAATTAAAAATATATATTTTGGATTTGAATATACAGCACCATTTCTCTAAAGTATTTTACAGAAATATTTTCCTTAGTTAAGATGGCACCTTTATGTTGGCTTTTTTTTCCTTTCCCTTTACAAAATTTGTATTGAACTTAAACTGGTTTTATTTTGGAGTTAGTTTGGCATGAAAAAAATATGGCAGTTTCTAACCAAAGTACTGTAACGATGATCTGTATTATTATGTTGCCATTATAAATATCCACATTTTTAGCATGTTTTAATATCCTATTTTTTTAAGATTTTATTTATTTATTTGACAGAGAAAGCACAAGCAGGAGGTGCAGCAGAGGGAGAAGCAGAGCACCCCCTGAGCAGGGAGCCTGATATGGGGCTTGATCCCAGGACCCCAAGATCATGACCTGAACCTAACTGACTGAGCCACCTGGGCTTTCTCGTGTTTTAACATCTTATCATTTAACTTTTTAATCCTATTTAAAGTCAATAGTTGCAATTCCTAATTTTTTTAAATCCGTTTTCTTTTGTATCATTTTCATTATTTCTTTGACACGGAAAATGGCCATGTTCTCCTTAATTTAGAAAATATGTTCTAGGCTGAAGACAACATCCAGACATCAAACTTAAATTCTCAAAAATGTATATAGTATTTATCCTTCTTGCTTAAATGCAGTGAAACCTGAAACAGGTTTCTCCATCCATATGTTCTGGTATACTCAATAAGCTGGGAACAATAGATGTCTAGATAGATAGATCAATAGACAGTTTTCCAAGGCTTAGTTTAAACATGGTCCCTATTCCCAGAACTCTATGTACTTAACCTTCTGTGAAAATGTTTGCCCCACCTTAATCACCATTTAGCGCCTCACACAATGTGACAGTTTCAGACAATGATATTGGGACCATAACATCCAAGGGGAATATCACATTCAGGTGGATCTCACAGCTCACTTCCCTTTGTCATTTTAAATTACAGTGTCAAACACTTCCTACTATATAACACTCAAATTTGTGTCAGAAACAGTATAAGGTGAAACCTTTCTGTGCGCTTAAGTTCATTTTGTTCTAAGCGTCAGAAGGAATCTTAGGGAGAACGATTACCACCTTTATTTCTACCAGTGCAAGCAGCACTAAGGAAAAATGACAACTCTGCAAGGTGTGCACATATCTCAGTGTGCTATTAAACATTAGCCAGCTTCCGTTTCTGAAGTTAGTTACAGTTCAGCTCATCCTTCGCATGGGGCTCTCCGCTGGTCTGACGATTCACAGAGGAAAAACTACCCTTGGATAAGAAGATTATGTTTACCAGGAATGAAGCTTAGTGGCCTTGTGAGTCCAAGTCATTTGTTGAATTGATCCCTGTCTTCTTTGTTGTTGGGGCATTAACACTGCTTCTGTCAACACTGAGTGACTGGACTTCACATGGTCACTTCCAGCTGCTTCTGTTCATACAGTCTCCAGCAGACTCCCTTGACTACAATCATTTTCCACTTTGCCAGATGCCCTCCGCTCTGCAAGCCTCTGGATCCCCTGGGTGTCCTGATCCTCCCCTTATTTTTCTCTTTACAGTGTCTGCCAACAAGTGTCTCTTCTTACTTCCAAATATCTCACACCTGGATCTCTGTAGGAACTTTCCCTTAACTACATCTTCAAATATGATCAGATGTCTGGGAATTGCTTCAAAATGATCTGGGGGTGGGAAGTACATAGAATTGAAACAATATTGGCCATAATTCCATAATTATTGAAATTAACTAAAAGCTACATGGGATCTGTTACATTCCTTTCCCTTTTTTGGAGTACCTATATTCAAAAATTTACACACATATTTTGATAGCAAAAAATATTTTCAGAGCTTGATAATCATTTTAGTTACTGTGTATATGTAAGCATTCATAAAAAAAAAATCCAAGTATGACTACTGTTATCCATCTCATAGATTTTGTTTTACCTCTTACCTTCAGCCAAAGATTTTTAGAAGCAGCAAATTAGTAACTTTAAGACCCAGGCTGGTTTAGTTAAATCCCAGCCTTACAACTTATCAAATGTTGGGTTTTATGCAAGTTTTTTATTTATCATTATTTCATTGTCTTGCCATGGAAAAACTGGGGTGAGTAATAGCACCTCTCTTAAGTAGGGTTAGAAGACCTAATACCTACCTGTAACAAATGTAGATATCCCCTGGCACATTGAAAGTGTTCAACATAACACAGTTTTGAAATTTCTAGTTAATTCCCCAACATGGATTTTGTGGCAACTTACAGGTCTCTTCCATCTAAAGACAATACCAGTGGACTTTTCCTTGTGTTTTATTGATGCAGATACATATATGTTACAAGAAACTCTCATGTATCACTAGGTTTTTTTTTTTTTCTTCTTCTTCTTCATTTATTCTTTATTATTTAGGAATGAGACCAGTAAGAATCTCGTTATTTGTAGCAAAAACAAAACTGTATAAATTACTATAGAATTAAGTTGGATAGTATTTTAACATATTTTGGTAGCATTCCAAGGCTGAATTCCCTAAGAGCTGGTTTGATGCAATTTGACTTTTACCATACATTTGGACTTTACCCTCCAGCTATCAACAAGAGCTTTCTCCTCTGCCATCCTGAAGGCATGTCAGCCACAGCCACCACCTCCACCTTCCATTTCAGTGTTTCCTGGCCAGAAAGCAGCATGACACATGGATGCCAAGCTCATGGAGCTCCTTGTGAGGGCAACAAGGTCCACGCTAAGGGTTCTGTTTCCCACAAAATATTTTTCAGCCTCAGAGGAACCTGATGGTGTTGTGTTTTGTGTGAATACAAGAAGAATAATTTCCCCCTCAATTCTGTAGATCCCACTGCTACTCAAACTTTTAAGTATTGAAAAAAAAGTTGAGGAAGAAGTGAAAGGAAAAGACATTCTTTATTACCTCAATTGAAAACACACATAAACTTGATACTTTAAATATCACTGTTTATCTCAGAGTTCTACAAATAATCTCAAGTATACAGTATCTTCAAGCATTGGTGCTCATCATCTCTCTATTGGGGCTCAAAATCAATCTGTTAGATTTAGGTAGAGTGCCATTCACCTCCAATTTTTCATAATTTCATTTTCTCTCATCTTGAGAACTCATCATAAAACTTTGTTTCTAGTCAATAATCAAAACGTGAAATGGTTATTTATTCTTTATGCACATGGCCATCCCATGAAGTCACTGCCCATCAATCCTGATACTTCTATATAATCTGCAGAAAAGCTTCTGGTACAACTTGTAAGGGGAAGCATGGCTTAAGATCTTGGATAATGTAATGGCACACTGACATTGAGCTAGGGAGAGCATATACCTGTTGGAATCCACAGTTCCAAGTTTCCATTTTCTAACCATGACATTTTTCAGCACTTTAACTCATTCGGGATTATGAAATTTCCTTTCCACATGTCTTTCTTTCATTCTTGAAAATACAATACTTTCTCCAAGTCCTGTATCTCCAAAAGGAACAAAGTTTTCTCAAAACTTCACTATCTTTTTCCTTTTCTATTAACATTAATGATATCTATTACCTCTCTTTGCTAGATGGCACTAACAAATTAATATTTTCAATTGAATAGAAATAGAATTGAATTCAGTTGAATAAAATCACATTCTAATGTGATTCTAATGAATAATCCACAGAACTGAAGAATGTTGAAAAAGATGAGTGGAAGAATGTTATGGATAGGAAAGTGGGAATAGAATAATTAACCCATCTTGATGTTCTTTATTTTATACTAATATTATCAAATTGTCATCAATCTCTGCCTCCTTTCAAAAAGTAGGTGGGAGTGAGGATAGAGAAATGGTTGCTAGAGAAAACAGATAATACCTTCAGATGCATCTGTGATACATTATACCTAAAGGAAAGACACACAGTTGCATATTGCCAAAATGTTTTAGCAGCTGTGCAAAAATGCTTCATAGCCAGTAGAATAAACTTGGGCAGCCATTACATTAGTTTGCCTGCTTTAAAAAATTTTCAAAGTCCAGCTATTGCTTTATGATGGAGAAGTGAGAATTAATGCCAATGGTTTTTTTTTTTTTCAACCATTTTCCATCAATGATGATGTGAAACAGATCTGTGCTTTGTATTTCCCTATGTACCTCTGCCAAAGTGAAGCAGCTGTGCACAGCTATCAAGCCAGTGTTTTAGATGCTGGTGACAGCACAGTGGGAACATGGTGTGCAGAGTCTGAACAGCCAGCTGTGTGATCTTAAGAAGATCCCCTCAGTAGTTTTGATCACTGAACAAGAGACTGTAAATGAGACAAACAAACAAACAAACAATACAGAAATATGATCAGGAGGCAGCATGGTATGGAGGAAATGGTGTCAGAATCAGATCAACCCAGATTGGTGTTCATCTCTCATGCATCTCCAGCACTGGCTCTATCATCAACTTTTATGAGAATGATAAAGTACCAAACCTTTCCAAGCAGTACTTTTCTCATCTCTAAAGTAAGAATAACAGCATCTATATCACTGGGTCGCAAAGATGAAATGAGGGAAAGCACCTACGAAAGAGATCAGCATATTTCGTGCTTTCTGTGTGCATAGTTTTCCTCACCTTAAAGAGGGACATGTTAATCCTACTGTGTAATAGTGTGCTCTAGGAAATCACGACAAACTTAGTGACTTAAAGAACACAAATGCATTATGTTCTGGTTTTGGAGGTCAGAATTATGATAGTAGTCTCATTTGGCTAAAATCAAAAGTCTGCATTCTGATTGGATGTTCTGGGAGAGAATCCATGTCTTGCCTTACCCATCTTTCAGAGTTCTCATAGTCCTTTTCTCATGGCCTCATTCCTCCATCTCAAAAGCCAGCAGCTTTGGACCAAGATTTTCTCATGCTTCCATCTCATTCCTGTTCCTTCTCCTGCCTGTATTTTCAACTTACAAAGACCCTGTGAGACCATTGGCCCCACCCAGATAATCTAGGACAATTTCCCAATCTCAAGGTCAACTGATTAGCAACCTTAATTTCACCTATAACTTTAATTCTCCTTTGCCATGTAACATCACATATTCATCCTATTATTCTGCTTGGTGCTTAATGGAAAGGACCAGAAGGTTTCCTGTGAAAGAGGTCTTTTGAGTTTCCCAGTGTAGAATCATTTTACGAGGTGGAAGAAGAAAAGGGTAGGCTAACTAGAAGAAATGGTATGAGGAAGGCATGGTGATGTAAAGAGTACCATGACATGCTCTGGAAAGTTTGAGATCTGATGCAATTAGACCGGAGAGCACAATACCCGGATCCATTAAACAGAATATTGTTGACAGGTAGAGAATGGACCTATAGGACTTTAAAAAAGTTTCTCATGTAAGGAAATGGGATGAGGTAGAGAATGGCAACAAAAAAGATGTCTTGGCGATAATGTTAGAAGTGACTTTGAGTTGGGAACACTTGGCAGAGATTTTACACATTTGCAGTCTATTACTATAGACCAAGAAAGAGTAGGTTTCAGGCAGAGGAACTGGAAATGTGTTAGGAATAAGAAATAGAGGAGAGAATGGAATCCAAGATACAAATGACATTTTTACTTGTATGGCCCCATGAAAGGTAAGACATGAATAGGAACAGAGGAAGGAAGAACACGTTTGGGAAGGAGAAGTAATGAAAGTTAAAAAAAAAAAAAACTTAAAAAATTCAAATCTGGGTCAGCATAATCATACTATTACTATAAAATAGAGGAATAATTTTGTAACTTTCTTTTCAGTCATTTGAGTTAGGGTACCCTGCTGTATTCTTTCATTCAGGGTGCCACCAGAAGGACCTGATACCCTCATCTGACCAGACATTCCTCTGCTTAAATCCTTTGAATGGATTTTCATTAATCACATAATTAAATGTAAGCTTTTTAACCTGACATAAAAGCTCCTTTTGATGTTCTTTCACAATCCTGGGAATCCCTCCAAAGAAACCAAAAAAGTTTATCTTCATATAAAGAAATCGGTGGGGTTAGAAACATAGTCATGAAGGCTTGATATCCAAATTTTTGGCCTTCTCTGTGAACTGAGATCTATAGTAGAATGAAGAACTATCTGCCAACTAAAAAATTATATACAAAGCACTCTGTCCAAGGAGCCCCAGTACAGCACATTATTTACAGCAAACTGTTCTATGGGACTCTGATTGTTCAAATACTCTCATCCTTCTAAATAAGCATGAATGAATGAATCATCTCAAACAAATCATCAAATTTACTTTCACGATGCAAAGCCACAATACAGGAGGATGATGACACGTTTCCACTCAGTCCATGATCAGATGTAAGAGGCTTATGCTAGACAGTTGCATTTTAGCAACCCTGAAAAATTGAAAGCTTCTTACCTTCTTGATGCCTTTATGCATACATTGGTCAGGTTGCTTCGGTTTGATTTTAAAGAAAAGGACAAGGAATTTGATGAGTCCAGAAAAAAATACCTAGAAACTATTTTTCCCCTTTTTCTTTCTCTTCTTCTTCTTCTTTTTTTTAATATAAAACATTTCTTATGGCCTAAAGGCTTGTAATGCATCTCCCACTTACAATAAAAGAGAGAGAAAGAAATTGAAGAGCTTCACCTTGATAAGATCTCATCACCAGCGAGGGCAGAAGTATGACAATATCTGATATGTAATCTTATCCTTCTTGACAGTTATACACAATTTTGAAATAGAGATACATAGAGATATTGAGCCAGTCTGATCAAAGATTTTTAAAATATTACTTGGTAGGCTATTTAAATCCTTTTCTTTCTGGTGTTACTTTAGAAACTATATTCCTTTTTGACTTAATATATGTATTTGGAAGACTAAAACAATACAGATCAAAAACACTGCAACAAAGTGGTTTGTTAAACGTCAAACTCACGTTAACGCAAGCATTTAGGGAAAAGCTAATTGGGTAATTCCTATGCATTCTGAAATGCATAAGTGCATTATTAACTGATAAATTAATTCTTCAGCATATTTTTCTTGGCTGTATCTTGATTTGTATTAAGCATATTCACTTAATTGATCACTTAATATTTAATAACAATACATAGTAATGCAGAGTTATAATGAAATCACAATTCATGGTTATCGGGAGAATATGTCTGCATCTAGTGTTTTAGTTGCTTTAAAATATTGCATCTACAATAAACTTGTAAAACCTAATTATACAAAATACATTATTTCAAAAATAACTGAGGGAATATGGCAAAATAACATTTTTTCTTAATTATCTTCATAAAGTCTAACACCTTAAACTGAAAAAATACTAATTTTGAAACTCCAGCATCTAACAGATTTTAAGAGTATAAATAGCTTGCTTGTTATTTTCTTTACATCACACTGATTTATCTTGAACCTCTGTCCCCTTGAAAAATCAGTGCTCTTGGAAAAATATGAAATATAGATGTACATATCCATTGGTTAAAGAAAGGAAAATAATGCAACTATCTTGTACAGAACAAAACTACATCGGGAAATGCTCACATTTGATCAAAGATTCAGTTACTAAGAGGTAGCCATAGACTAAAGGAACTTTCCTTATTCAAATTTAGAGAATAAATACAGAATGGTTGTATTAGTTTCTGGAGGGCTGATGCAACAAAGTGCCACAAGATTTATTTATCTTTAGATTTATTTATTTAGATTTATTATCTCACAATTCTGGAAGCCACAAGTCCAATATAAGGGTTGGTAATATGGGAAAGCTTGGTTCTTGTCTCATGAAGAATGAACCTTGCAGACAACAGAGAGTGAGCACTTTAACTCACTCTAGCACTTTAAATAGAAGTGTATTAAGCAGAGATACAGAGAAAGCTCTCAAAAGCCAGAGGGGTCCGACAGGGATGCCACTGGGGGGCTTTATGGTCTGTCTTTTATAGGAAATTGACCAGGGAACTTGGTAAATTTCTGCCAATATCAGAGTGGATTTATAAATTTCATGCCTATATTTAGAACAAACATGGTGGACTTGCAACAAACAAGATATTTCTTTGTAAATATCATGAGCACAAACAAGGTGTTCCCTCTTCTCTGGTTAATATCTCCTCCATAACATTTCTCCACATCTGGGATTTCTGTGATGACTTAATAGCCATTAAAGGGAATACTCCCTAACATTTTGGAGCTAGGGAACTAGGCTTATTTTTTTCTGTTTTTACTGTCAGATTTAGCTCTTTTTTTCTTGGGGTGGGTAGGAGCCTAACTCTGGGGCCTTTCCCTTATCTTTCCATGCCTAGCCCCTTCTGCCCCTAACTCATTCCTACATCATCAGCAAGGTTGATTCCTTCTTAAGTTCTGAGGGAGAATCTGTTCTAGACCTTTCTTTTTGCTTTTGGTGGTTTCCTGACAATCTTTGGCTGTTCAGTGGCTTGAATAAGCATCATCCAAATTTCTGCCTTCCTTCATCTTTGCATGGTGTTCTCTGTGTGTGCCTGACTATATTTGTGTCCAAATTTCCTCTTTTTATAAAGACATTAGACTCATTGGGTGAGGACCTCATCTTAATTGCTCATCATCAAAGACCTATTTCCAAATAAGGCCATCCTGAATATTGGAGGTTGGAACTTCAATGTCTTTTGATGGGACACAATTCAACCCATAACAACTATTATAATTTTTAAGATAAATATATGAAAACATATCATAAAAAATATAGCTGTGAAAATATTAGTATTCTTGTGGTATAAAGTAAGGGCTTCATTATATGGTTCCTTTTTCTGAAACCCTCCCTCAGGTCTTTGAGCAAATCTCACGTTGTTCTTGTTTTAGAAACCTTGCATATACACCCACAGGAAGCTCAAAATAGACTTTGGATATTAAAGTAACTAATTTTGCCTCCAGAAGGATATAATCTTTGGAAGGATTTTTTTAAGTTAGGGTTTAGTAAACCTGTTGTGGGGAAAAAAAATCCCATCCCTGAAACATAAATCCATCAAAATTATAATTTTCCAAATAGATTAGAAATACATATTACAAAAAAAATCAAAATTAAGACTGGAAAATTATTTATTATTACTTTGAGACATTGTTATGAGTGAATTGGTTTTTGCAGAATGATGTTCCTCTAAGATATTTATCCTGCTTCATTATTTTTTCTTTAACAGTGACCATGCCAGAAAAGCACTGGGGAAACACTGAGGTCTGCTCAATAACCCACCCACCCCACCATTATTCATACATCGAGGCACCTTGGAAGTACCTACAAATTACCCTTAGCAGGTAAGTCACCCTTGAATTACTCCCTCAAAAATGTAGGTTCCATATAGTGTATAAGAGCAGCCTCCCCTGCATGGTAAGTAAACTTAGAAGGGTTTCTAGTGAAAGAGGGTAATAGGACCTTGGGATCTTAAGAATTAAAAATTAAATTTCTTTTTTTTTTTTTTTTTTTTTAATTTTATTTATTTATGATAGTCACATAGAGAGAGAGAGAGGCAGAGACATAGGCAGAGGGAGAAGCAGGCTCCATGCACCGGGAGCCTGACGTGGGATTCGATCCGGGGTCTCCAGGATCGCGCCCTGGGCCAAAGGCAGGCGCCAAACCGCTGCGCCACCCAGGGATCCCTAAAAATTAAATTTCTTAAACATCTGGTGTGATTCACTGAGGGAGGAAGGGAAATTTTGCTTCTAAGTGTCCCTGGATTTAGTGGAGACTCACCAGCTTCACTGACTTGGTATCCTTGGAGATGGGGGGTACCCTGAGACTACGGTGCCAATGGAACTAATGGTTCAATTTTCAAATCACTGGGAAGCCTGTCCTATAAGAAGCTTAACCTTGAGGAATCAAGATCAAACACACCTAGGAATCACAGCCATAAGGTAGGGGTAAGAGGGCCAGAATGGCTGATAGACTGATTCACATACAGCTGGATATCCACCTGGCTGTGGAAATCCATGTACTTATTCTTGCACACACACTTCTTTGGATTCCATAACATTCCATAACACTTATTTGGATTCCATAAATCCATGTACTTATTCTTGCACACACACTTTTTAGATTCCATAACATTCCATAACACTTATTTGGATTCCATAAATCCATGTACTTATTCTTGCACACACACTTTTTTGAATTCCATAACACCCAGAGTTCTTAGGAAAGTTAGGTGAAGGACAGAGAATACCTAAAAACATCTTGGATTTCCTGGTAATAAGGTAGGCAGCATCTCAGTTGTCTGACTGGGATAAATAAATCAATAAATAATAGTAAGTAAATAGTAAATGTTCTGATATAAATGTTAAATAAACAATAAATAGTTTGATATTTTGTATGAACTGAGAAAAGCTATCTGCATATAATAGAGCCTCATACTTGTTAAGACTTGGTTGGGAATGGTCCACAAAATGAATTGGGAATAGTAATATAAAATCAAATTTCAGAAGAAGTAAAGGGGGAAAGTAACATATTTTCAATAAAGCAAGATACTATGTCCCTCTGCCCCCACTCCTTATCTTTAGAACACAGCCTAAAAATGGTATACATGGTACCATCAGCCAGTACATTCTCAAAGCCAGTTTGGTTATAAGGAAGCTGAAAAATACAAGTAATCCCAGGCGACCATATGTCCAAGTCATGTATAGATCTATCAAAATACAGAAGGAGATGCCTCAAAGAAGGGCATCCAGTGCTGTCTTAAGCCTATGAACTAAAATATGTGTGTGAATGCATCACCCCAGAATATGGCTAGCAAATGTCATGATGTTCACTAACCAGTCTGGTTTCCAATCATAATTAGACCAGACGGGGATCTGTCTTCAGAGGCTGCTATTTCATTAGATATCACCAATGTAAAACATAAACTTGGTTCAACTAAACACAAAACGAATTTTTTTTTTTTTTTAATTTCCTCTGTGAGGAGAATTGAGCCTATCGTGAGAGGCCAAGAACAGGACATATTGTGAAGGAAAAGAAGTCCCAGTGGGAGGAAGTCTGGAGAATGGGTGCTTACCATATACCCTTTCAAGGACTATGATGGACAGCTTCCAAAGTGAAAACTGATACTGTTAGGAATAAGGTTGCAAAGTGCAAAGCATAAATTGCAAAGACAGAAGGGAGAGATAGACAAGCCTCCTTCATTTTCCATATTAAAGCATTAGAGACAGAGTTATCATTGGTACATCTATAGGGAGTCATTTGATCAATGCTCAGCTGTGACCTTTTCTATCTGAAATAGACAGCGTGTTTGCTTTGTGATTTCTTATAGTCTGTGAGAAAGTCACACACACACTATATTCATAAGATGATGAGACCTATTTGAGGTTGTTTCCTCAACATCAAATATAATGCATATTTCATTATGAATCCATCCTTACCATTAAAATGCCATTTTAAATGATGTATCAGCAAATGTATTCAGAATAATTTTATGCTAGTAGGAGGTGATTTATTGCACTAAATGGTATAGGCTTAAATAGCTGGCACTGAAAAAATGGGACTCGTGTGAGAAATGCATCAAAATTTCTACACAGTATTATTACTCAAAGAGGAAACATACATTATTCAATTAGCAGCTTTAATATAATTTCAACACTAGTAAAATGTGCCTTTTAATAAGTCTAGCAATTTGAAAATAAGATTTAATATAGAAAATCCATGGATAAAATATACTTTCTACTTATTATAGGAAATTTTTTCCACAAATATTTTTCATTTTACACATGGTTAGCACAGCAACATAAAGAAGGAAAACATAACTTTCTCAAACTTTTCATTTTTTACACATATGTTGGGACTTAAATCGTAAGATACAGTTGATAATTCTTCAAAACTGGTCATCAATCAAACCAATGATAACTGGTTAAGCCATTTGTTTGGGAAATCAAAGAGCAGATAAACCTCTTTTTCTGTTTTTGTTTTATATACAACTGGTTATGTTAAGGATAGAGGGACATAATCAAAATCTACGGTTGAATACTATACAAGTCTGATTGTTCTGCAATTAAATTTTCTTGAATATTGTCTCTGGCAAATCTAATTCCTCACATCAGTGTGTATGTTTAAAATATTGCTAGAGTCACTTTACAACTAAATGTGTTGTCTGAGTTTGTAGATATTACTCCATAAAAATTGTTATGTTGGAAATGAACATAAAGAAAATCAAAAGCAGTAAACAAATTAATGAAGCTGTGAGGTATATAGTATAAACTAATACCTGGTGCAAATTCTGAGGTATTTTAAGGAGCAAAATGTGAAATAATGTGAATTATAGTCGTAGTAGAATTATTAATTATCGGCAAAAAAAAGGAAATGCAGTTGATAAAATAGAAAACTTTCTTCTAACCTATGCTAGAAAAATAGCATAGATGCTGGATGCTTGTTTACTTCATATTAAGTAAAGGCTCCTGGTTCACTGAAAACTCATATACCATGTATAGTAAAAACATGTGTTTGATTGTCTTCTTTTTTCTTTTGTTTTCCTTTTCCTTCAAGAACCATAGATAATTTTACTTTATATGAGGGTCATTCAGATTTTGAAAGGACAACATCAGTGCTGACATATCTACCAAAATGCAAATATTACTGGAAAAAAAGGTACCTTCTCAATATAAAGAAAACTGCCAAAATTCTACATTGAATAAAGATGCCTGAAGAAATACAAAAGGAGAATTATTGTTTTCAACACTTTGAAGGATAGAAAACTTTGGCTATTTTGAAGACATGCATGTGGGGTCCCATGTCTATGCTCCTTTTATTTTTACTTTTTAAAGATTTTTTTATTTATTCTGAGAGACAGAGAGAGGCAGAGACATAGGCAGAGGGAGAAGCAGGCTCCCTGCAGGGAGTTTGATGTGGGATTCCATCCCAGGGCTGCAGGATCATGCCCTGAGCAGAAAGCAGACGCTCAACTGCTGAGCCACCCAGGTGTCCCAATGCTCATTTTAGTTTTATGTTGTTTAGAAACCAGCGAAATAGATAAACTGCCTTTTGGAACCTAACCTGTTTCTAAATGGAACAGGTGTCTGCCTAGTAAACAGTGTTCGTATAGATACTGTACACATTGCAGATTTCATTGTGATTATCTTTGGGAGGTAAAAAGTACTTTTCCTATGGAAAATTGCATCATTAGAGTCAGAGGGCATTATACCCAGGATGCTTTCTCAAATATAGTTACTAATCTTGAACCAAATAATGGGTCTCAAGATCAATAATGACAAAGGAAATGGTGTTTTTGAATTAGAACGAGCAATTGCTAACAGTAAGATTTCATGGTCCCTATTGATTTGGGAAGTACATCCTATAGTAGCTATTTAAATCAATTATCTCTCTATATATACAGGTTTATTGATAAATACACAGTCCTGTGTTTCTTTACCCCACATCTGCCCCTGGCTGTCCTTTTAGTTAAACTGATTGAGGATATATTAACTGAAAAGTACTGTGCTGTCTGGAAAAATAATGCATAAAAAAGAATTTTATGGGAGAGTATGCTAGAGCAATCTGGTAGCATTCAACAAAATTCTGCACAATTGTTCATTTAATATGTTAGTATTATAATAAAATGTTTATTAATTGCTCTTTTAAAAATTCAAATTGAGGGGCACCTGGGTGGTTCAGTCGGTTAAGCAACCAACTCTCGATTTTGGCTCGAGTTATGATTTTAGGGTCATGGGCTCAAGCCCTGTGTTGGGCTCTGTGATGCACATGGAGCCTGCTTGAGATTCTCTCTCTCTCTGCCCCATCCCACCAAATAAGTAAATCTTTTTAAAAAATTCAAGTGGGAAATTTATTCTGTATCTCTTCTGAAATACAAAACTCTTAGGATGCATGGGTGGCTCAGTGGTTGAGCATCTGCTTTTGGCTCAGGGTGTGATCCCAGGATCCAGGATCGAGTCCCACATCAGATTCCCTGAAGGGAGCCTGCTTCTCCCTCTGCCTATGTCTCTGCCCCTCTCTCTCTCTCTTTCTCTCTTTCTCTCTCATGAATAAACAAGTAAAATATTTTTAAAAATACAAAAACTTCATTTTAATTATTTTATATTGATAATATTTTTTAAAAACCTTTAATGAGGTTAGTAAATTGCATAAATAAATACCCTGTAACTGAAAAACTAAAAACAAATTATTTTTTCAAACTGTACATTGATAGAGGCACAATCGGCATAACTTAGCTTTCAGTATCAATGCCAGGAAGGCCTGAAAGTTATGAGACAGCTGGCTGTCTCCATTTATTCAAGTTGTCATGTAATTAATTGGATGAATATATAAATGGAAATTGTAGCACAGCAACACCCATATACTAGCAGACGGTACATGCTGCCTTAGTTGTGAGAATATCTGTATTGAATTTATTTTATTTAGATTTATATACCTATTAGATGCAGTATGCAAAAAAAATGGTTATGAACAAGAGCATTGGAGCAAAAATGACCCAAGTCTGAATACCCAGATTTTCTACTATTTTTTATTCAATAAATGTTTTCCAAGTGCCTACTATGAGACAGGCACTCTTCAAGGTGCAGAAAACAGCCATAAAGAAAACAAATGAATTCTTTGTTCTCATAGTATTTACAAGCTTGTGTGGAAAAGAAAGAATAAAGAATGTAATACATTAATTTTTAATATATCACCACCACTTGTAAAAATATTAAGATTTTAAAAAAAAGAACAAAGAGAAAAAATGATGGAATATTTTCTGTTTTCTATAGGATGCTCAGGTCTGCTTGAATGCCTTTTTGTTTGTATTTTTTTGTTTTGTTTTATTTTCATTTGTTTTTTTAAAGATTTTTATTTATTTATGATAGACGGTGGGGGGGGGGTGCAGAGACACAGGAGGAGGGAGAAGCAGTCTCCATGCCAGGAGCCCGACATGGGACTCGATTCCTGGACTCCAGGATCGGGCCCTGGGCTAAAGGCAGGCGCCAAACTGCTGAGCCACCCAGGGATCCCCATGTTTTTTTTTTTTTTTTAAGTAAGCTATATATATGCCCAACGTGGAGCTTGAATTCATGACCTTGAGATCAAGAGTCACATGCTCTACCGATTGAGCCAGAATGACTTTTTTTTAAAGATTTTATTTATTTATTCATGAGAGACACAGAGAGAGAGCTAGAGAGAGGCAGAGACACAGGCAGAGGGAGAAGCAGGCTCCATACAGGGACCTTGACATGGGACTCTATCCTGGGTGTCCAGGATCAGGCCCTGGGTTGAAGGTGGCGCTAAACCACTGAGCCACCCGGGCTGCCCACCAGAATGACTTTTAAAGAACAAACAAGACAAATTGTTGAATGAAATATAGGATTTATCTGAGATAATAGCGTTCTAGGTAAGGGAGATTGCACAGGCCATGTTCCTGAGGTCACATTGTGCTCCTCCAGCCCAGAGAGCAAGGAAATCAGTGCACTGAGTGGATGGGGGTGAGTAAAGGGTGAGTATGAGAGTGAGTGAGGAGCTGGTCCTTCAAACCCTCAGAGGATAGAACAAAAATTGGCATTTTATCCTTAGTGTGCTATGAAGTTAAGAGACTTCAAGACTAGACTCATTTGAAAAGGTCCTATGGTTGCTGTTTAGGAACAATGGTATAAATAAGCAGTAGGACTAGTTGGGAGGCTCTTCTAACCCTGCAAGAGATGTCAATGGTTGGGACACAAGTGATAGTTCTGGGAGAACTAGAAGGGAGTTGATTGAAGATGTATTTTGAAGACAGTGCTTACACTAATCTTACTCAGTTCTGTTTATTTAAAACAACTGATAAAAGAGTCAAGGTTGACTCCATATCGTTAAACTGGAGCAGCTGCGTGAATGAAGTTGCTTTTACTGGTATGGGCACATCTGCTAACTAAATGGGAAAACTTGTTTTCCAAGTCTGGAAGAAGTGGAAGCAAAGATACTGATTTCACGGGGTTTGTCAGTATTAATTCAGATAATACATTTAAGACACTAATTATAGAGAGAAGCAGATAGTAAGCCCTTAATGCAGGGTAGTCATATTTATTCTAAGTAATTATGATGCTGCACTGTACCAGTCTTTACTCTGATCATCAGCACTTTTGGATTTTGTTTTCTTTTGCTTTCTTTTCTTTTCACTCTTTTTCTGGTAGATTCTCTGCATCCTTCATATCAGAAGAAAAAGGCAGCTCGTCCTCTGCTCATGGACGAGTTGAGGGGTATTCTCAAGGCTGAATTTCTACGAACACACAAATGCTTTCTATGGTACTTGAGAGCATTGGTGAATGTCAGCCTAGCAGAAAGCAGACTTAGCAATATTCTCTTTTGAACTCCAGGGTCGCATTGTACTTACTACTACTAATTATAACTAACCTCTGTTTTGCATTTTCCATTTCAAAAGTGCTTTAAAAAAGAATATAATTCTCAAAGTGATGCTATGAGAAGTATTTCATCATAATTACAGTAAACAAGCAAATACAAAACAAAATAAAGCCAAACTGAGTCTACAAGTACCCTACCCGCAGTCTTGGGGAGACTGATGTACCATTATTCTTATAGCTAATATGTGAAAACACTGGCTTAAAATGCTTTCTCTCTACAAACGCTCTGCTTTCTCCACTGTCTGCTCACTGCTCCAGGAATTACATAACTGCTCTTGACCTCAAATAATAAAGATCTCAAAAAATAAGAGGCTATTTGGCTTCCTGAGTTATTTTGGGATATAGTTACTCCCCAAGGTAATGAGTCACCTCAAAAGTAAAAAAAAAAATAAAGTAAGCAAAATCCTCCTTCATTATTTCCATCAGGTTTGTTTTAACCTGGGGTTTTCTTTTTTTGTCCTACATAAAGATGTCTTTCTACTCAGGTACTCTGATAACTCTCTTATTTTGCCTCTTTGGGGAGTAAACACATAGATGGTGATAGGGGACGCTTTTTAGCATCAAAACCTACATGATATCATAAATCGTTTGTATTGGAATCAATTTCAGAAATAAGATAGTTTATATATATTTTTTGAAGATTTAATCATTGAAATGAAATTACTGGACATTTTTAATGTGTCAGGCACCATGCTGGTCATCCTAAATAATCTTAATTTAGGATAGGATAAATGGTGCCAGTATACCACCATAAGTGCTGATCTAGGTGCTGATGACAAAATATGAAATAAGTCCAGTCCTTGCCCTCAAAGAGTGCCTAGTTTATAAAAATATTCTTCTGCTCAACAGAGGAGGGAATCTTTTTCTAAATTCCACCTAATATTTGAGCTTCATAAGGAAGCCTTGATGCAATCAGAAGGCCTTGGTATTCAAGCATCTCACATCATCTCCTTAATCTTATCTAGATTCATATGGCTTGCCAGATGTCCTGGAAATGCCCAAAGGGCAAAGGATGGGTTCCTACCATCTGGAAATGGTACTTTGTAATATTGCAACAACACCATCTCCTCTTTCCCTACACCCATATCAAAATCAAACACAACAGCTGGATGTTCAATTATTCAGGCTTCATAAGTACTCTTTAATTACCACTGTACACCATCTATTAACCCAATAAACACAAAATTATGCTCTGTAGCTATAGTGATAACTGAACCAAATATGGGCAATATTTGAATTATTTATTTTTTTCTTCAGGACTTTAAATGAACATTTAAAAATAGCTTAAAGATCTATTTTTTTAATTTAACTTGGCACTTTCAATTATTTATTAATTTATAATATAGCATTTAATTTATAATTGTCTCTGTACTCTAAAATGAAATGTCTTGAATTTTCCTGTCTTTTGTATGATTAAGTTCATAGTTAAATATAAGGAATACAGAAGGATGCTTAGGGAGATGTGAAAGAACCTGAGATTGCTTAGGAGTCAAAGACAAGCATGACAAATATGCTAGCAATTTATGTGGGCTTTTGCACATATACGTACTTGTTAAAGAATAAAAAGTAACCCTGCCATGATAATCACCCCATGATACATTGTATCACCATCAGGGAACTAAAAGAGACCTCATAACAAAAACAATTGGCAACATATATTACATGCAGTTTATTTTAAGTATAACAAGGAAAATGTTTTAAAATAATGTTTTCAGACATTAAAAATGACTTCAGCAAAATTATTCTCTTCCTTAAAATTATTTAAAAAAAGCAACTAACAAATTACTATATTTATCAGTACTAAATAATTTCAAATCTCTCTTTTACTAATTACCAAGAAACATGCCTTCATGATATAACTTTTGCAGCATAACTTTGCATGAAGATTTGATAATCATTCCAATGTGTGAATTTGTAACTGCACATAATCAGGTTCAAACAGGGTTTCACCAGGAAAAAAACCCTAATGTTGGCTATTAGGTAAGAAATTTTTTATCATTACCATGGCCCTTTGGGGTTTTCTCTTTCTTCTATACTTTGGTCCCTACTGTGCAATATTTTTGCTTTTGCTTCTTAGCATTTCTTTACTCTCCTAATTGTCATTTCTTATTGAATGAGGTCATCAAATTTCTGGCACATGATACTTTTAATCACCTAACACCAGCTCATGGTAAAAACAGCATTTATCTCTATTGGTCAGTTTTATAAAAGGCAGAAGTAAATTCTGGAAATACGTATTAGTATCTTAGTGTATGCATTTTAAAATCTTCTTAAAAAATATTAAATCGTGTGACATTAAACTTTAAGAAAATGAAATAAGCATTCAACATAGTATATTGTCTACATTTTGCTTCAATCTCAAATTAGGCCCTGATGATTGTTCCAGACTGGGACATGTAGTAGTCTGGAAAAAAAAAAAAAAAAAAAAGGCTCTTAAAGAGATCAGACCCTAATCTCTAGAACTTGCAAATGCTGCCATATATGGAAAAAGTATGTTTATTCATATGGTTAAGTTGTGGATCTTGGATATCTTGGTCTATCTAGGTGTGTCCTAAATATAATCACATTTATCCTTAGAAGACAGAGGCAAAATATCTGGCACATACAGGGGAGAAGGTGATATGAAGATGGAACAGAGAGAAATTTGAAAATGTTGGCCTTGAAGATTGGATGGATTCAACCATAAGCCAGGGCATGCTGGCAGCCACCAAAAGCTGGAAGAAGCAAGGAGTGGATTCTCCCTAGAGCCTTCAAAAGGACTCTTGGTCTGTTACCTTGATTTTGGACTTATGCATCTTCAAACTGTGAGAGAATAAACTTCTGTTGGTTTTAGCCACCAAGTTTGCAGTCATTTGTTATAGCAGCTACAGGAACCTAACACAGCTGAGGATGTCAGGCAGTATTGATATACCACTGGATTCATCTAAAGACAGCACTATTCTGAGATGTTTATTTGCTTCTGTAGGTCTGTAAGTATTTTTTCTCCTATGCCAGACATTCTTTTCTCCTCTCATTTTCTTTTCACTTACCTCTCTGTTGATGCCATACAGAGGTCTATCCTAATGTAACCAGAGACCTGCAATGTAGCCTGGTGAGTTCTCAGCTCAGAAACATCTTGTGTCCTCTAGAGCTTCTCTTCTTGAGTTTCTCAATCATGCTGACCCTTATTCAAATCTAGAGTTATACATGCTGGCTGGGACATCCCTTGACCAACGGGTGATGGATCCAGATTGTAAATGCTCTATTCTTCCATAATCTGGGGGAAAAAACAAAAAACAAGAAACGGTTGGGCACACTGTTCCATGGAGGATCCCCATGAGTCTGAGACCCACGTGCCCACAGTAGGAATCAGATCAATAGCAGACCTTTGATCAATTATTTTTCTCCTTCTCAGTTTTCCTTTCTAAGTCTGCTACTTGAGATTAGTTTTTTAAGTAAAAGATCCACGCACAATCCTCAGCCTCAGCTCTGCACCTGGATGGAATCACACCATCCATGGTGGCTGGTACAGCAAGTGGCCTGAACAAAGACTGGGAGTTGTTTCTGGATCAGAGACTCACTGCCCCCAAAGCCTGCACACTGCTGATGGTGTGCAATGGAGATCCTGTCTGGCAGGCTGCAACGCCACAATTGCAGGGTTCTTGCTGATGATGGCTTGAGATGAGGCAAAGCAGGAGTCCTCAATTTCATAGCCAGTGGTAAGTGGAAGAGCAGGATGATGAACTGACTTTTCAAATGGCTTTGAAACTTTGAAAATACAAAATGACCTGATCAATGGAGCCATGAATTCAAAACAGATAATGAAAGTCAGAAACCTCCATGACATCAGTCAAAAAGACGCTTATCTTCTGCAGCCACACGTAGATGGTCCTGAAATCAGGCCCCAAGTTTAATTGTAAGGATTGCGGAGCTATAAGTAGACTAAACACAACCCTTAATGGGTCTCCTTTGCTAAATCAAAGACATTGATAAAGGTACGGTTCGGGCCCTGAGACCTGCCACAGGCACACTACTTAGCCCGAGAATCTTTAATCATCTCCAGTTGTCACTGAGCTCCCTGTCTGTTAGTGGGGGAGAACATCCTTTCCTCAGATGGCAACCATGGAAAAAGACATCTCCTGACACAGATGTCTTACAAGATGATCTTTGTTCTTCAAAGTCTATCCTATCTTCCCACATTGCCTCTTGACCAAGGGTTGGTAAACTTTTTCTATAAATAGCAAAATTATAGCCACTTTTGGCTTTGTGGGCCAAAAGGCAAAATTGATACCATTATATGGTCATTTCCATAGCCATCTAAAAGTGTTAAATCCACATTTAGGCTGCAGGCCACACAGAAACAGGCAGCAGGTGGGATTTGGCCCCTGGGTCATAGTTTACTGACCACTGATCTCAACCTGTTAGTTTTAAGACTTTAGAATCCATCAGAGTCACTTAGAGGATTTGATAAGATCATTTCAAGGACCCAACCACAGAGTAGGTCTTGGGTGGGCTGAGAATTTGCATCACCAATAAGTTCCTGGGTTTTGCTGACAGGGCTGATTGGAGAAACCACTGCTCTCAATGGAGAGGATTAAATTTTAATCTGTGAAGGAAATAGATCCTGGTTCTAAGAAGGAAGATGTATATAGCTAATATGAACCAGCAGACATGGGAGGGACATGTTTTAGGGTGGCTTTTGGGATTGTTGACCAGGTGGCCAGAGCATAAGGCTGGAAAGAGTGGAACATATTGACATGGGGCCTTTGGAGTCAATATACTGACTCAAGCTTGGATATCACAGCCAAGACACCTGGTGCAGGTTCTAATCAGCTATTTGTATTATTTCTTGAAGCTCAGATATGGCTGTAACCTACAGAAAATGGAGTAAAGATGTTGAAAACATCCTTGCATATTATTGAGGAAAGGCTCAAGAGGCTAGCAGGAAGATATTAGTTTTGATATATTATGTGAGACCAGAGAACCCACCACTTGATTGATTATATCCCCTAAAGTCCCAGTGGTCACTCGTTTTACTCTGACAATATAGAATTCACTGGTGAGGAGGCTGATCACATCATCAAGCCCTACCCAAGGTTCATTTAAAGTGAGTCCACTGGGACCACACCTTATTGTGTTGTCATTTCCCTGACCCCTGCAAGCATAATTGTGATGGATACTCTTAGCAGCTGAATGGAACCCAATGCATTCCCCTTGATTTCCTGACTTCTTGAGTAACTTAATATGGTGGGCAAGACCACATGGAAATCCTTGAAGCTTTCCACCCCCAGGCAAGATGGCAAAGCAGAAATAATACTACATCTCAGCAAGAACAGCAGAAATTAGGGCAACATCAAAGACTTAAAGTCTACAGGGGCAGTGGTCCCACTAGATACCCATTCAACAACTTCTTGTGTACCTGTGATATTCAACTGGTAATATAGATGATAAAGGACTACTCTCATCCAAGTGCTACCCCAACTGCAGCTCCAACACTGGATGTGGTATTCACACAAACTTTGGCATTTGTTTTTTTTCCAAATGAACTGGCAAAGGCATGATTTTTATCTCCATTGTTAAAGAGGATGATTCATTTCAGTCATGATCTACTCCTAAGCACAAGATCCATCCTGTGGAGTCTCTCTTATCCTTCTGTGGGACATACTAGCCATCCTCTGGAAAACAAGTCATGTAAGTGATCCACAGTATTCTTAGTAAACTATTTGACCTTGCAGAATGCAGGAAATGCTATGGGAAGAGTAACATATAGGGGCAAATCCCATGGATTGGAGTATAGGGGAATTTCTAAATCAACATTTTTCTAACCTAGCAGAGCAAGCCTCCCTTGGGTAAAATTTCACTAAATGCTCTTAATAATACAAAAGAGAAATATAAGACAGAGTGCTTAAAATCTGCTTGGGACACCTGATAAATATTCATGAAACTATGAGTGAACAACACATATCATTAACTCTCAACACTGTGTGCTGAAAACTCTCAAGTATTATGGGCCATAGGAGAGGAGAGAAAGCTGGACTAGAGTATCAAAGAGAGCTTTATGGAGGCAGTGGGATTTGAGCAAAGACTTAGCAGTGGTATTTGAAAAAGTAGAGTGGAGAAGAATGTAGTTCAGGCCAAGAAGACAATACAAAATACACAGGATGTGAAGAAAGGCGCACTTAATCCACAGAGCAAGAAAAAATACTATGAAGTGGTTAAGACAGCAGAATAAAAAATGCTTGTGTCTTTAGAGAATGAAGGGAAGGGGTATTAAATCATTCAGCTTCATTAAATAATGATACAGTATAAAATTAAGAGGGATCATAGACATTTAAGCAGAGGGATCGTACAGTGAAGGCGACATTTGGCAGACCAGTCAGAGAAAAGTGTGCAAAATGGGAATTCTTGATGTTCTTCCTAACGCTTTGGCTCTATTGCCTTTAAAAGTTCCTGCTCCTCTAGCTATCCAATAAATCTTATAAGCCAATACATCCTCCTCCATAGGCATTCTGGCTCTCTGCTTTCTCCATGCATCATCTCATCCACAATGGGGGATTTGTTTACTACCTGTTCACAGATTCCCCAAAATTTGGCTAGCCCACACTGAGCTCCCAGAAATGAAAGCCCTTGTCTCTCTAGATAGTTTCATGTGGATGGTGCCTTAAACAGGGCAACAAGAATGGGGAGGGTTGTCAGTCCCATGTAACAACCATTAACGAAGTGTAGTTTAAACTAGTTAGGAATTTTTTTTTTTCAGACAATAAAAAGACCAAGGGCAGACAGTCCAGTGTTCCTACAGCTCCTCCTTTCTTTGTCATGCTGAGCTTATCTCCCCATGGCTATAAGAGGGCTGTTGCTCTTTCAAGGAATGTATCTTTATTTCAGGCTTGAGGAAGGGGAAGGGAGACAGGCAAAAGGCAGGTGGAAATACTGTTCATTACTTAATTAGCAGAATAATAATTTTCTGGGAAGTTCTGGCAATAGGCTTCAATTTCTATCTCAGTGGCCAGAAATGCATTACATTAGCCACCCCTAGATGCAAAGAAGTATGGAAAATTACGTGTTTACCCACACACAATCCCACAAAAACAGGGTAGTGTTCATAAAATAAAAAGTTTCAAGTGAGCAGTTAAAAGCACTGCTGCAACATCCAGAATCCAATTCGCGGTGGCCCCTCCAGATTCAGTCCTCTTTCAGCACCACCACTATTGGTGCATGGTTCCCCCCCTCCGGTTCCTAAGCCAGAGCAGTAGTGCTCATCTTTATAACTCCTCTGTGTGCCACATCCACTTTACCACCATGCATGCCAGTGGCCCTCATGCCAACACTAACGCTGGATTCCAGGATAACACGGTTCATCTCCCGAATTACTGAAGCATCATGCAGACCATTGTCTTTGCATTCAATCCTACAGTCAAGCCCCTTCCAATCCATTTACCACGTTGCACCCAGTTAACTGATTCAAGCAAATTGGATAGTGCCACCCACTGGTTTACAGGCCACAGTGGCTTCTCATTGCTCTTACTTAAAGATGGCACTCATCAATAGGACCTAGAGGGTTCCTTAAGTCCAGATACTGACTAGTTGTATTTGGCCCCCTCTGCAAATTCCAGGTATGGTGGCCTTGTCTAAATTTCTGTTCTTTCCTTGTTCACTCTCTTAGGGTCTTAAAATATATTTGCTTCTCTCTCAGGACCACTCTGCCTCCAAAATCACTCCATTAACTCCAGCCTGTCTTTCAGATTTTAACTGTATTGTTACATCCTCAGAGAAAAAAATCGCCCTTGTTCTCCTGATCAGACAAAACATTTATATTTATCTGTGTGATTAATTTAATCTCATGCATCAGGGTCCATATATTTTCATGCTTATCTTCGTATTACCTGTTTCTATGAAGGTGTCCATTTATACATATTTATGAAATAAATAAACCAGAAAAGTGCAGAAGAAAGAAGAAAGAAATTGAGACAACTGTGTGTCTGTCTCCATTCTAAACTCAATTTCTGCCAGGAAGATAAGAGAATCTACAAACTTATGTCATCTTCATTATGTGGAGAGAAATAACATCTAGAAAAAAGACCAGGTAAACAAGAAAGCTATTGGCTCTTTATGCTTCTAGATAAGTGTGCAAAATCTTAAACAAAATTCTAGTACATGGAATAATTATGCACAATATTTTAATAATAAAAATGTCATGCATTCTTTATTCCAAGTGACATAGACATTGTTTAGAAAGGACAGCTACCAATATGAACTTTTTATATTAGGAGGACAAGGGAGAGTTAAGTAGTTATATTAATTTAGGAGCTACTAAAAAAATATATTCCATTTCTGAAGAAAAGCCCCTGGGCTAAAACAGAATTTCTTTCCTCTTAAGAAAAACATATCTACTGCAGATAAATAGTTGGTGCCATCTGAGCTGAAATTAATTTCTTTTAAAGTATGAAGTTCACCAGAGTCTGGGGTATGTTCTGGAAGTTCATATCAGCACGACAATAACAAAATTTCAGGGATGGCAACATCAACAGCAAATAAGGTACATCTTGGAACTGAACATTTAAAAAAGTTATTTCCAAATAATGTGATTAGCAAATAGAAATAAATAAATAAGCAAACAGAAAGGGAAATGAGCTTGTCTATTAGAATGAAGAGACTTTATATATGAATTAGGAAACATCCATATGACAGAATTTGAAAAGATACAGACATTAACATGTTAATTATGGTTATATCCATATAGTTCTAATATAGGAACTTAAAATACGTTTATTTCAGTTTTTGAATTTTCCTATAGCTTATGTAGTCAGAAAGAATAGTTGCTATACAAATTGTTAAAGGAATGGGGAATTGCATTTTTTAGAGTTTTAGTGACTTAATATATAGAGTGCATATTGGTCTTTATTCTTGTCAAACCCTAAATCACTTCCTGGCTTTAAGTTAGACACTAATGTAGATAAATTAACTCTACTGGGTCACTTGGGCATTATTTAGTACAATGTTCTATTCTGGAAAGTACAAGAAACTTCATAGTCCATGTGGACTAATACAAATGGTAACTGGACAGTTTTAGCGATTTTTTTTTTTTTTAGCAAGTGTATCAGAACACACAAGGTCAAAAGCTTGTGATCCCTCCCATATTTTAATCTTGAAAGATGATATTTTATTTTGCCATTCTTTTATTTGCTCAAATAACTCCATTTTTTCTTTCCATACAACTGTTTTCAGGAGTATTTTCAAATTTTTAAGTCATATCACTGGTGGGAAATCTTACTTTCAGGAATTATTTTGATTTTAGAAATTAGGCAAATGCCATTCCAAGTCAGGCAGGTTGCATATGTCTCTGATCAAGGTACACAGCGATGACTTGGTCAAATATCATGGGATATATAATACAATGGCAGTAATTTTACTTGTACTTGTGGGATCTAAATGTAACACCTGTACTAAGCATTGTAAATTTTAGAGAAGTCCCTTAAGAATTTCGAACCCTTGTTTTATCACCTCAAATTGTAGTAAAATTATTAACTTCCCTTTCCTCACAGAGTTGGTAGTCAGAAACTGATATATCAAGTCAGTGCTCTTGTTTCTGTTCTAAACATGGTCCATGGTCCACCACTTTTGTTGGTGGGAGAATTTTTGACATTTGTAGCTTCAGAGCTGACAAACAAAGAAATTCATATTTGCTAAACATGTTTAATTAAGGTAAAAGAAAAGTTTAATTTATAATCCTATCATTTATAAGACACAAACATCTGACTGCCATACTTCCAGCATTAGTGTATATTTCTGCAGAGAATACCCTTTCCTTCTGGGTTTCTTTTTTTTTATTTTTTTAAATTTTTTTTTTATTTATTTATGATAGTCACAGAGAGAGAGAGAGAGAGGCAGAGACATAGGCAGAGGGAGAAGCAGGCTCCATGCACCAGGAGCCTGACGTGGGATTCGATCCCGGGTCTCCAGGATCGCGACCTGGGCCAAAGGCAGGCGCTAAACTGCTGCGCCACCCAGGGTTCCCAATCCTTCTGGGTTTCATATAAGTGATAAAACTCCATTTTTCCTCATTTAATGTATCTTGAGTATCACCAGCCATGATGTATGGCTGGTACTTTCTATAGCTGATAGGAAGTCTATAACCATTATTTCTATCAGGAAATAATAAACATTTCCCTAATGCATATTTATACATACAAAACATTATTCACTTATTTTGGGGAGGAGGTTATCAAAATTATATAGCAATGATGATAAATAAGTATTTACCACACTCATCCTGAATACATTTTTCTTTCTGGAAAGATGACTATTTTTAGGCAGTATTAATTTTGTTTTCACTTTTGCTTTTCCTCAAAAGTTCCTGAGGTTTCCAGATATATCTCAATAGAACAATTTCTCCTTTGTTCTATATGAAATGTAGCCTTTGGTTCTTTGGAGATATGATGATATGTTTGACATGGTATTTTGTGCAGAAATTAATGGTAATATCTTCTTAAGTTAAGTCTCCATACTTACCCCAGATCTTAAAATGTTACAAAGTTTGGTCCAGTATGTTATGTAGGTTGCCAACATCAGAATGCCACAAACCATTGTTTCAAAACAAATGGAAGATATGTACATATATATGTATATATATATATACACATATACACACACACACATTTATATTCACATGCATACCTATATAATTTCATTGGAAAGATCCTGTTATCTGCTACTGGTTCATATCATGAAGTTTAAAATATTTTGTCCTCATTTTCATTATTCTGGTTTTACATTAAAAACACAAGGCTTTTATCTTGTAAAAAATATTTTTAAAATATGCAGATTCATGTGCCCCAGTTCTCAAGTCTCATAAAGTATTTTCTAAAGGGTCATAATCCATTCACATTGCACAAGAGTGATTTTAATTAAGAATACTTAAATGAGGGGCCATATTCTCTTGCAGATTTCCTAAATGTGAGCTTAGGTTTTGTGTGTTCATTGGCCATTCTTTCTCATTATCCTTTACTCCTTCCTCATTTCCTGAAGTCCAAACATTTGGGAGCCTCAGAGATGAAACATGGTCTCCTTTGCTCTTTATGCATTCACCTTTGGGGAGCTTATCCGATCCTAAGATTTTATTCTAAGACTCAGCCCCAAATTGATGTAATTTATATCTGGCCTATTTCCTCCACACAAGCCACTCCTTATGCCTATTTGACAACCCCACATGCATGCCTAATAGATATGTCAAATTTCATATGTCAAAAGGTATGTCATATGTCCTGTTTTTTCCCTCTAGGCCTTCATTCAGGGACACTACCCAAATCACAATGTCTGCTTATGAATTGGAAAAAAAATTTGGCCAGATACAGACCAAAATGCTGGCTGCATGCAGACTACACTGCACATTGCATTACCATATCAAAAAAAAAAAAAGGCACTGGCATAAAACAGGAGTAAAGTGCACAGTTTGAAGAGAATGGGATTTATATTTTATTCACCACTCACCGCCATGGCTGGAAAAATGTGTAGCGCACAGTCTGTACAACCATATGCAGACGCCCTCCCCTGCTGGCTCCTCAAACTATTCTCTGTCAATAGTGCCTCTATTGTGGTTGCTCAGGCCACAAATCAATTTCTTTATTTCAGGCCAGCCATCCTACTCTTCAGCACATTCTCCTGCCCAGCCTCCAAGTGATGTTCAGAATTTGACCACTTCTCCCCACCACTGGCCCTTCCACCCAGATCCTGGTCACCTTCATTGCTTACCTTAATTATTAGAGTAGGCTATATATATATATGCCACCTAAAGCTTATTTCCACCTAAAGCTTATTTTCAGCCCAGGAGTAAAAGTCAGATGTTTCTATATTCTTCTTTGGCTTCTCCTCCCCTTTGGAGGAAATAGTTTCAGTTGTCTAAAGACCAGCAATATCTGCCCAAGTCCCATCCCTCTAGCAGTCTGATTGTGTCTGCCTACTTGCTTGGTCTCACCGTACCCCCCACACTAGCCCTGGCTCCTCTCTTAGCTGCCCTGGGGCCTCTGTGCTGGCCTGTGCCTCACCTGGAGTACTCGATCTCGCCCATAGACAGGCAGCTTGTGTAGAAGTCCTGGGACTTCTCATGTTTGCTTCAGTGTCCACATCCACAACCACTCTATATAAACTTCAGTTTTTCTCTATAGGACCCCAGTGTCTTTCCCTTCTCTATTTGTCCTTGTAGCACTTAGATCTATCTGACATCAGCACTTTTACAGTGGGTCTTTAAAAAGTCAACTCCCAGAAAACACTCCCCACTCTCCACTTTCCTAGGATTTCTCTCCTGAATACTTATGACTATCACAAGTTGTTCTACAGGGATGTGTTGTTTGCATTACTATTATTTAGCAATGTTTCTTTAGTCTTATTGAGTGGAATTACTTATTCCTCTAACTTTCTGGTGTTTCTGCCTATGCATGTGTGAGCCATCATTCCATTATTTTTATGATTCCATTTTCATTATTTTTTAGAGTACTACCACAAAAGATTATCATATGAATAACTTTGCAATCTCATAGGAATATCTTTATAGGTAAATTTTCTGAAGTAGAATTGCCAAGTCTAAGTCTACACACATTTAAAAAAAAATAGCAGATAGTACTTATGGTTTTTCTGAGAGTTATTGCTACATCATGTTCCTTACATTGAATATGAGAATACCAAACTCTCTATATTCTCAACAATATTGTATGTATAACTCCATAATATTTTTCCTTCTGAGTGAGAACTGTCATAACTTGTTTCAATATGTTCTCAGTTCTTTTTCTGGCTGACCAATTTTCGTGACTTCTGAGATTTATATGCTTATAAAATTTGTGTTTCCATTTGGTTATTTGTATTTTTCTCAATGATTTTGAGTAGCTTTTGATATATTTTATGTATCAACTATTTATTATTAGGGTTACAAATGCCTTTCCTCAACTGGTATTTCTATTAAGCTAAGTTTATGTTGTGTGACACATGAATTTTTGTTTTTAATAATAATTATATTTTAATCTTTTTATTTATGTCACATACGTTTTCTATCATGCTTATAAATTTTAATTCAAATTTTGAAAAGCAAACCTCAGATAGATGAATAGATAGATATAAAATATATATTCTTCAACTGAAATTCAGTGCAACTGGTTAACAGAGTCAGATATCCTCAATTTTTCCATAAGAGGAGCCAATATTCCCAGATCCATTTATTTAACAATTCATCCATCAGCTATTTCATGATATGAAGTGTTATCATTATCATCTCATAACATTCTGTATATACTTGGATTTGCTCTTGGATGTTTTCCTTCCTTTGCGATGTATTTCATCAAGACCACATCCTTTCATTACCACAGGAGTTTATACCACATTCTTGTGAGTGTGTGCTTGTGTGTGTGCGGTGGGGGGGGGGGAACCTCTTCCTCCCTGTGCTATTCACTGTCATAATTCCTTTGCATCTTCACACCTTCCAGCTTCCAGATACCCTCCCCCAAACTCACATGAGACAATAATCATGGCTGTGTGTTTGTCCAAAGACTCAGACAAATATTTGTACCCAAAATGAAATTTGTACTGAAGCAATGCATGTAGAACTTACTTCCCTTTACATGAGTTGAACCAGTAATCCTCCTTTTAAAGTTTGTAATAATTATACACTATATATATAATGTATATATTAAAAAGTATTTAATAATATTCTCTTGCTGTATCTGTGTTGGGTACGATGTAAAACAATGAACACTATAAAACAATGAACACTACTTAAAAAGCAAAGCAATTCCTCTCTTTATGAAAAAAAATTACATGAAAGAGTGTTAACCTTCTCCACAGTAAACTTTTTATTTCATTCAGAAACACAATTTTCTGCCTTTTAATTTTAGTCAGACCACAAGAGGAAAAAAAAAAGTGTACCAGAAATGTTCAAAATCACTATTTCATCTCAGCACACTTTTCTTTTAATTCTTTTCATATGTCTAAAAGGAAATACATAAAGCCATAGGTATGAAATTCCAAGATCTTCCTGAGTCTTAATTCTCCCTGACTTTGAGTATTCACAGGGGTGGCTGTCTGCTTTCCATATTGCTATGGCCCTTGGCAATGCTGTTTGGAACACCAGCTTGTCTTCTTTCTAGCTCTCTAACTGGAGCCTGCCCCAGAACTGTAGGGATAAGAACACTCTACAGGGCTTTTTTTATTTTCTCTTACAGTCTTCTGTCTTACTATATTAGCATGGTTTCCATTGTCCTTTTCATGCTAGATGATCCATATCAATGCCATTCTTCCAAATTCTGTTTCTTCTTTATGGATCCATGCTCAAAATTCTCCAAATAAATTTTATTGTAATTTCCTACTCACCAGCTTCTTCCCCTCCATGGTTCTCAATTTCTGTTGATATTATCATAATTATCTTGGTCTTTTCTGCTCAGTATTTATGGTTTTGTCTCTAGGGCTCTCCAATACACAACTATAATTGATTCTTCCTCCAATATGTCTTTCCATTCCTCCCATCTTCACCACTTTCTAGACTTTTGCCACTTTTCCAAAATGTTGCAAAAGTTTTTTGCTGTCTTGTCTGAACTCACAAATACCACTGCCAAATTATTTTCAAAAAACTCAGCTTGCCACTACCATTCTAAGGAAAAATGAGTAATTTATCAATAACTATTTGTTGACTGCCTCGCTGAATTTTTACTAACTCTCTCTTACCAATAGCATATAGATGAAATGCTCTGAAATGGTGTTTTAGATTTCTGTATTATGATACAATTTGTATATTTATTATATTGTAATTTTACCATTTCTTCAATCTCTGTTTCCAGACATAAGCTCTGCTTTTTGTACCACCATTTGATGCTTTCATAATTAAGTCTCTAAATCTATAACATATCAGGTATGCAAAAATCACCCTGGCTCCTTTTATTTAAATGTTGCACATCCTTCTGGTAGAAATACAAAACTGATTTCTCATGAAAAGTTCCCTAATTGTTCAAATTCTCCATGATTTGTTTCTAGTCTCCAAAGTCTTTGATGTATAGCTCATTGATCACCTGTCTACTACTTTGTATTATGATTTTCTGTGCCTATATGTTATCTTTCCAACTAGATTAAACATGTCACATCTGAGTTATATTTTTCCTTTTTTGTTCTCTGTCAACTTGTTGTGTCTTTAAAAATTCTAGTGCGACACGGCACACTGGAAAGGACACTGGGCAGGAGTTTTGCATTGGATCCCTGGACTTTAAAATATATTTTTTTTTATAATTCTCACCACACAAATTTCTAGATTCATTACCTAACTCCTACATCCACACGTTCTACTCCTTGTACTTTCTGTTGCTCTTGCACCCACATAGACTTGTCTAACACCTGGTACTTACTAGCACTCCTTTTTACATTGTGAAATTCTACAATATACAGTCTGTAAGACATTGGATTGTACATATAGATTTTCATCTCAAGACTATTTCTATGTTAACCACCTCATTCCACCAACTAGTGAAAAGCATTTGATCTTGAGTCAAATTCAATCAATGCCAGATCTTCTATTTCAGGGCTTCCTACTTTCCTCTTTCCCCCAGTGATTGCATCTAGGTTTTAACTGGTTCAGTGGTGGTCATTTAGCCACGTTGCTGACACAATCACTTGGTCATGCTTTCACCAATCCATAGAGATGTTTGCATTTCTACTCAGTTATGTGATCCAAAATGCATCCACAACTGCAAACTTTTGTCCAGACCTCAAAATGTTCTAGGTTTTGGATTTTCAGTGCCTCCATAATGCTACTCTTAGTTACTTCTTTCATTTTATTGAGGCATTTCAGGCTGTTGCAACCTCTATCTCTTTTGTCAGGCATACCATGAATTCACCTCTACCATCCTCTCCCATGCCCACAGCTTCCTTATACAATAAAGGAGAGACTTCCAGTGTTGCCTTGCTTTTATTTCAAGCTCAAGTTCCACATCAATACTTTTCCCCATCCAGTAGCAACCCCACCATTTCTCTTTGGCTTTATCTTTGCCATGCTGCTCTGAGCACATCAAACATATCACCATTTATTTTAATCCCTGTAATTTGTTTCTCTTGGGTTGTGCTACATGTTAAGTGGGTTCACTGAATTTCTCACATTTTTTTCCAGCCCTACTGGGGAGGTCAGAGGCAACCTGTGTTAAACTTCCAACATTTGAAAGAGGAGAAGCTTATAGTAGAATTCCAGCACACAAGCATTAGGACATATATTAGCCATGCCATTTTGGGGGGGGCCCCATTACTCTGGTTCAACAGAAAATTTTCCCAACATATTTCAGTAAAAATGTTACTAAAGTATAAGTTCACAAATCAACAAATGCTTTGTTTCTTTGTTTTGAGATGACAGTTTTCTTCCCAGTTGCTCTCAACAGGGGCACTGGTTTCCTAAGAGCTATTTCTCTAACACATTAGGTAAAAATGTTAAAATGTCTCCAATTAAAGGTCTTGGGAGTATAGATGGGTGATTATTCCAGATTTCTATAGTTAGGAGAGCTGAAGGAATATCCCATGATGAGAGGTACATTATTGTACCTGACATGCCTGAACTATAGAAGGGTATTCATGTCCTGAAAAGCCTATCTGCCAAAGAAGGCTTACATTGTAAGCCTCTGATCCCACATGAGCTAAAATAATGAGTATGATAATGTGTGTACTTGTCTCTACATCCAAACCTTTTAAATGAAGCACCATTGGCAAACCATGCCAACACTGTGCAAATTCCAGATGGCGGATTGCTTCTGGTTCCAATGGTTCCACAACTTACAACTGCGTAGCTTTGGTATCAAAACTGAACACTTACCTTCTAAACTGTCATTTATAAAAATTCAATGTTATCTCTCAAACTATTATAATTTCAATATCATCAGGAATGCCAGAACATAAAGGTAAGGGTCAAAACAGCTCTTACCTAGTCCCTAAAGTGAACCAAAAGCCAGTCAAAATGAGAAGGGTAGGATCTCCAGTAGAACCTTGCCTTTAAGAGCACAAACATGTTTTTAGTTGTGAAAGAGGGAGATCTTCTATAATCACTAGGCATATTATGTGTAAATTTTTATTGCTTTATTAAACAAATCGCTAATCTATAGTTACTCCATAAATAATGTTCAACTCTATTAAGCACATTTGTTGAATGGCCAAGTTTGTTACATCAATATTATGTCTCAAAATACATTGTCTTTATGATTTTTTTTTCCTTTGGAATCTTAAAAAATAGTATTAAAAATTTTCGTTCCACCTAAAAGAAATATTAAAGACATGATATAATTACAAAAACATAACACATCGAGGGTGGGGTGGAGTGGAAATCAATCTCATCTTTCCAACCGAGTTTACCACTTGTCTAGCAATTATCGTAAGTGCTTCCCCACCACTGAGAGTGAGAAAGGAAGCTGCTGTTGCTGCCACTTCTGTGTTGTATGTTGCTATTTTATCCAATCTACTCCTGTAAATAACTTCTCAGAAACCTTAAATACCCATTTCAAAAGCACTTCTTAAAGCAAAGTACTCACTTGTTCTTCCTTCTTAGAACTTGATATTTTGACTGCCAAAAATTCACAAAGGATGGAACAGTCCTGCTGAGAAAATAGGAAAAAAAAGATAGAATTACCACCTAGTGTTATATTCAGGTGCTATGCTCTACTTTCTTTCTTAATGGCAGCAGTATATTGTTTTAGCTAATTCATAGATGTTTAAATAAAAGAAAACTGAACTGAGAACAAAATGTCTCCAAGTTGGCATAGGTGAATAAAAAAGACCTATGCTTGCTCACCATATTTATCATAGATATGACCTTTAGCATTTTTTTTTTGGATGAGTGTGTATAACATCAACACCTTTGGATGACAGTTGGGAGAATAACATCTTATGTCAGAAGATTAGTTAGAAACTATTCCAAACAGATATATTTCAATTAAAACCATGGGGAAATAACACACGTTAGAAATCTGCTTAACTGTGTGCAGTTGCAGCTCTAACACTAACTGCTGTGTTTTGTGAACAGGCCATGTCATAATCTTGCAATAATAATACAGAGAGTTGGGACCCATGATCCATTCAAGTGTCCTTCAGCTCCTGTGCTCCAGCACTCACTGCCTGCCTGCTGTCAACATAGCTGAATCTTTGCAACAGAATTCTAGCTGCTTACAGCCCTTCACATATTTATTCCATTCTCCAAACTCTCCCCTAACCTACCAGGCCTCCTCTTGCATATAGCTCCCTAATTTATCATACATCAATTAGGTGCTTCTCTGACTTCTTTTGGATTTGACTTTCAAAATATCATTCTAACCTTATATTCCTTATATGAGAACTATTTCTCATAAGGCAGCATTTATTCCCATCTCACTGTTTTTTCCCCCATTCTAAACTTACATCTCACCCATCCATACATTTACTTCTGCTGTTCTGCACAACTGAAATGCTTTTCCTCTTCCCCTCCTCTCCATCATTCCAAATGAGAATCATCTTTTCACTGGCCACCAACAATCACTTTAGGCCACTTAAACTTTTGTTCCTTAACTCCTATTTAAGAATCACAAAGTGTTTGTGAATTTTGTCTCCGCCAAATGCACTATAAGGTCCTGGAAAGCTAGGACTGTGCCATAGTTGTATGGCAGATGCGTGGTTGGCTGCATCATAACATCTGTCTCAATGCTTCTGTGTCATGTATTCATGTGAATTAGATATTCTATTTAAGAATAAGCAGGGCAGCCCCGGTGGCACAGCGGTTTGGTGCTGCCTGCAGCCCAGGGCGTGATCCTGGGGACCCTGGATCGAGTTCCACGTCGGGCTCTCTGCGTGGAGCCTGCTTCTCCCTCTGCCTGTGTCTCTGCCTCTCTCTCTCTCTCTCTGCGTCTCTACGAATAAATAAATAAAATCTTAAAAAAAAAAGAATAAGCAAGTTTTTACTAAGATACTAAATGGTACATATCTGATAAAAGAAGTAGGTATCTGATCATATCGAAATTTTTCTAAGGGTCCAGGACTCAATTCATAGGTACTCATAATAAGATACGAAAGAATTATGGGAATTTGGGGAGGATTCTCTGAAAGGAATTGCTTGTTGCTCCTGCAGAGCCTCTCAAGGAGTATGGGTGGGTGGGTTTCACATCTTTTAATTCAAGTCAAGTGAAAGAGGCTTCAGTAGGATCATTTGTAAAGCTTAAATCCTGTCTCCTACAGTTGGGGACAGGAGAGGATGGTGTTTAAGTCAGGGTCTCCTATAGGATTGATGATAGATAGATAGATGGATAGATAGATAGATAAAGGTATTTTGAGGGCGTGGCTCACATGATCGTGCTGAGACTGAATATTCTGAAATCTACAGGGTAGTCTTCCAAGCTGAAAACTCAAACAGAAGCTGATGCTCCACTATTGAGGCAGAATATCTTCTTTTATGGGAAGACTTAGCTCCCACTTTGGATGGGGCCCACCCACCTTGTCAAGGATCATCTCCTTTACTTAAAGTTAATTGATTCCAGATGTTAAACATAGCTACAAAATAGCCTCACAGGAATAGTTAAATTCCTGTGGTTGAATGATTGGATGACTGGGTACTACAGCCTAGCTAAGTTGACACATAAACCTAACCATCGCAGGTGGAATTTGCATTTCTGCCTGAGAATCTCAAAAACAAGCAACATCCTTGGACATGACAGTAAACATAAATAAAAGGTTGCTGCTCCACTGGGATTGCTCTGTTCCACTGGAGTTTTCTGGGACACAGAATCTGTGGTCCTCATCAACCTAAGAGAGATCCAGAATGAAGTCATCTTAAATTCTGCTACATAGGACTATCTCAAAGGGCATGCAGACCTCATCCCAGAGCTGCTAAGGCATCACAGGATCCCTAGAGAATGAGAAGGGAGTAGATGATGAACTGGAGAATCCTACACTGACTGCATTAAAAGCAGCAGGTGACATGGTCCTGGCAAAAGGGAACAAGGACTTCTCAGCACCCCAAGTAGCCATCAGAAGAGGAGGCTGCCATATATACACGCTGTTACCCCTAAAAGTCAGCCTTCAGCAGCTCCTTCTGTGAAGTAAGATTTTCTTGCCCTCCCTTTCTGTCCTCTGAGCATAGCCTGTAATATGTTAGTTGTGAGAAATAGTACACAGTGAGTGAGGAGGGAGAAGATGAGGAGGGACAGAGAAGCCAAGTACAGGTCCTCCTCAGGCTGCAGGTAGCCAGCACAATCTGAAGGGGGCGAGAGAAGTGCAGTGGCTTCCACTTTGAAAAAACTTATATGTCTGACCGTTTTATGGGAATGGAAGTTTAAGAATCAATCTGAGATTTTTGTGAATGCTTCTTAAGGCAACAAAATAACTCTCACCACACAAGAGTCATTGAGGAGAGACAGGAGACAGACTGAATTTTCATCCAGGGACACAGGAAGAACTTTTCATCCTGTAAATTTTGAAAGTACAATGAGAGACACATTAAAGTTGTTTTGTGATGGTCTGCGGGTGTCAAAATATGTGGTAGAGAAACATGTAAACTAGGATATTAGAACTAAGAATGCTTAAGAAGTTAGGGATTATACGGAACATGTAGACCTGGAGGGACAGCAAAGGGGAAAGAATGATAAGTGTGGCTTGTGTGGTAGACTGGGGTACACTGGTCTAACTGGAGACATGGATTTTTATTGCAGGATAGTAGCACACAGCATTTTTTCACTGGCTGGATAAGAGCTTTAATTCCACAAGCATTGAAGCTCTTTAGATGTATTGAAAAGTAGACTACTGTGATTCAATCAGTGATGAATTTGCAAATTTCTAGCAACAATATATATAAATACATCCATATGCATCTGCGGGTGCTGTTATGTAATATCTGGTATCATCCAAGTATTTAATGTAAATCAGTCATTTTGCATATTTTAAGCTGCCTTCATTTTTTCTTCTTCCCTGAAAGAAGAAGCATTTTAGGGGCACCAGCATGGCTCAATTTGTTAAGCATTCTGACTCTTGATTTCAGCTTAGGTCATGATCTCAGGGTTGTGAGATGGAGCCCTTCATGGCCCCACACTCAGTGGGTAGTCTGCTTGAAGATTCTCTTTCTCCCTCTCCCTCTGTCCTTCCCCCCAACCCTGAATGTGCATTTTGTGCTCTCTCTCTTGCTCTCTCCAAAGTCAATATTTTTAAAAAAGGCATTTTAAAAATGAAAAGAATGAAATCCAGGAACTTCAGAATTGAATTTCCTTGATGGCTCTTCAGGTGGCATATAGAAATACAAATCCAAACAGAAAAATATTAGGAGAAAGTAGGTGCAGTCAAGTAATAAGAAAACCATTCTATTGGTAAGCCAAGTGTAGGGGCCTGGGGCGAATGGCTTTCAGCAAGTGTCTTGGATCTTGCAGACACATTTTATTCTGTTACTAGAACACTGTCGTACTAAGAGGCTGTATCATCCCTTTAAAACCCTATACTTCCTCCCGGGCTTTACGGTTTTTGACCACTCCTACGTACCTCACATTTCCTAATGCAGCCACAGAAGTTCTCATGAAACATGGGCATTGCTTCTCGTTCACCTCCTACTGCCTGTGACTCACCATTTTTGCTGATTTCTCCATGTTTATAGCCAACTATTTTGAAATGGCACTAATAGTCCTTTGTGAATGAGCCTTTGATACTCTTTCCAAACTCATCTCTTACCATTTTTCTGTACTACATAATCCAGTCAAGTAGAACTACAGAAAAATCACAATGATCTAGGGTAAATTTAGAGCACAGGTAACACCAATTCACTGCTAAAACTAACTACAAATATTTGGTCATAAATATTTGGACATCGTGGTTACTTTCAACAGGAACATAAAAGCTTACATGCTTATCAAGACTTGATGACAAACAGCTAATTGGAAGATGAATGTTGGTTGCCTGTTCTGGAGGAATAGAGTCATCAGATCTCGGTGCCAAGTCATGGTGGTTAGTCTCCAAGCCCTACTATTAAAAAAAAAAAAAAAAAAAAAAAAAACCAGCCTTTCCTAATAAGCTCCAGGATATCCTTAGAACAGAGAGGTAACTCTTCTATTTGCACACCCCCAACTCAAACCTCCTCTCCATCGCTTGGGAATTAAGAGTAAGAATATTTGAGAAAAATAGTCAAGAGCCCAGATTTTGGATGAATTCACAGCAAGAATTAATGTTTTGCTTTACCTCTACTATCTGCATTGCCTTTGGAAACTTCACAAACTTAGTCTTTCAAGTTCTCTACACTCTCATATGTGAAAATGCAATTTTTTGTGTTTTAAAAGAAAATAATACTAAAGAAGGAAAGCAATAAGAAATTCAATAGTTTGAAGACTGCTACCCTAAATTTGACAATCATGGTGTTACAGTAAGACTTTCCTTCCACTTTTAAACCCAGCAATACCAAAGAGGCTATGCTCAAAATTTAATGATCTAAGTTTTATTTTCTTCCAATTCATGGAGAATCCAACTTCTCCTTGGATTTAAGCTGTTCTTGTATGCAAGCGCTATCACTGAAACTATCACTTATTCTATTCTATCTTTTTAAATAAATTTGTTCACTTCATAGGCAGACTTAAAAGTTTTAAAAATCAAACAAACATGTAAAGTATGGAAAATATACCTAAAAATCCCATAGTCTCATAAAAGCAACAGCAAAAATACAAAAACACTCCTGCTTACATTAATTTGTCTTCTCTTTTTTCTATAAAAATTTTTGTTCATGGGATGCCTGGGTGGCTCACCAGTTGAGTGTCTGACTTTGGCTTAGGGCATGATCCCAGGTCCGGGGATTGAGTCCCACATCAGGCTCCCTATGAGGAGCCTGCTTCTCCCTTGGTCTATGTCTCTGCTTCTCTCTCTGTGTGTCTCTCATAAATAAATAAATAAAATCTTTTAAAAAATTATTCATAGTTGCAATTATTCAGTAAAATAAAATTCTATGGTCTGCTTTATTTGCCTAACAAGAAAAGTAAGCCTTTTTCTACGTTATTGTAACTGCTTTATAGTTTTAATGGCTGCAAAAACACTTTTTAATGTTGATATCCTTGTGTACCTAATAAGTTTTATTTCTACTCGTAGATTGTTTCTGAAAACTATTGTTTTTAAAAACTCAACATTTTAAATAATACTTAGAAAATGCTTATAGGTTTATAGATTATCAGATGTTTTCAGAAAAATTTTTTACCTCTTTTCCCAAATTAGTTATCTGGTAGTAGAATATGGGGCTTTGGTGGGTTTTACATTTATTGCCATAAGTAACTCCGATTTTTATAATCTACTTTTAGCCTCTAATTGCACATAGAAAGATTACCTATAAATTTTCTTCAACCATTTATTCAGAAAATAATGGATTTTTTCAATGGATTACTATAAGCCAAAGACTATTGTAGGTGTTGAAGATACACTTGTGAACAAGGTAGAAAAGATTCCTTTCTCTGGGAGTTGCAATTTTAGTAGAGACAGGAAGTGCAGCATAAATCAAGTAGGAAGAATGGAAATGAAAGATTGATAGAAAAGACAGAAAGAGGGAGAGAAGGAAGAAGGAGGGAGAGGGAGGGAAGTGAAGAGGGAGGGGGAAAAAAGGAAGAGAGGGAGGAGGGAAGAAGGAAGGGAGAAAAGAGGAAATAAGTGAAAATCAAATGAAGAGAGGAAGCCAAATAATGACAAAGGCTCTTGACTACAGAAGCAAACAATATTATGGAAAATTCCATAAATGCTCACTGGTGAATTTTAACATAATTTCCCGAAGAACCACATTGGTTATTTCAGAAATATTCGACAACATTCTTGCCTTAATCAGCAAGTTTCTGAAAGCCAGTTAAGGAATGTATATTTTAAGAAGAATATGTGACTAAAATTATAAAGTTTCTGTATCTTAAACCCCAGATGCATGACAAAAACAGAATTAGAACTTTGTGGCTGAACACAAATATATTATTTAATTTAATAACTCAGCGTTTTAATCATTTGTCTTAACTATAGCCTTTAACAGCATTGAATGGTTCCATTACTGTCTTTATTTAAATTCCAAGAGCTTTCAGGCTCTCTTACGGGAGGGAGAGGGGGATCTGATCTCCAGATCTCCAGTGAGAGAACCCTTGGAAAGTGCATTCACAAAAAGGAATGACAAGGTCAATTCCAGAACTTCCTTTTCAATTCAAATGAAGCTGCAGACTCTGTTTTCTGTTTTTGGAACCTTTGAAACAAGAGGGGATTGTTTCCCATATTTCATTCGCGAAATGGATGATTTAGTATCCTTTTCATGGTTAATATCTCTGCACCTTGATTTACCACAGAAAATAGAAGAGTCTGTAGATCTGCGCAACTTACTGCACGAGCCAAAAAAAAGTACTTGAATAAATGCTTTCAAAGCTGAGGCAGCTGCTCATCAATTAAGGGAGGCTTTTTATTGGCTCTCTGGTCTTTTCTCAGCACAGATTTTCTTCATTACGGTTTTCTCCCCCTTTATCCTGTTTCTGAACATGCTTTTGTTAGGAGAGCAGCAGTAAGAGCAAGCTATTACGTAAGTCTGATTCATGTTCCTTTAGATGTTTAACCTTTGGAGCAAGAAGAAATGGGCTGAAAAAAATTGAGGTTCAATGCCATCTCACTTAATTCTTTAATGGGACACTTCATGTCCTGGTTCTCTCTGAAAAGATATGATATATGGCATGCCCTATAAAGAAACTAGATATTTGAAATATTGCTGTGTCTGCATGACATCCCAATGCTTACACATTGCTGTAGAATGCTTCCAACTGCTTATGAAGAAAAGAGTTTAAGTGTTTAAGGAAACAAAAGGTGTTAGGTGCTTTTGTGGGTTTTTTTTGTGGGATCTTTTTTGCCTCCTTTTCCCTCTTTATGACTGCAAGAAAGCAGCGAAGGTGATTAATGTGGTTTCAAATACCATAAACTTGGCAAATGTATACCAATGAAAACTACTCAACTAAATATATTACCTTCATTCTTCAACAAGTTCATTTATATTCCTAATAAGGCAGGATTTACCAGGGGCATCCCTGGATTGAGTCACTCAAATGTACCCAGGGATGCATCGCAGTGTTTTCTGGTTTTTATTCTTAATTTTCCCATTAGTTCCAGTTGGCTGCTTCCATACACTAAGATGGGAGGAGGGATGGAGGAGAGAGACTATTATCAAGCATCAGTACTCCTTAAGATGAAAGGAAATGCTCAGGTTCAGAGTCCACGCATGGGAATGCCACTGACCGCCACCTACGATATGAACAACCTCATGGAGAAGTTTCATGCATGGGTATCTTTATAGTTTTTGCCCTACTTTTTAAATTTTCAAAGATATTTTCTCTGTGTGTATTTATATGTATAGATGATAGATAGATAGATAGATAGATAGATAGATAGATAGATAGATGATAGATATTTCTATCTATCTATACCAGTTTTTACAAGTTGTTCAGCATAACGACCTTTAAACATTTTTTTTTAGGGGCACCTGAGTGGCTCAGTGGGTGAGTGTCTGCCTTTGGCTCAGGTCATGATCCTGGGGTCCTGGAATCGAGTCCTGCATTAGGCTCTCTGCAGAGAGCTTGCTTCTCCCTCTGCCTATCTCTGTCTCTCTCTGTGTCTATAATGAACAAATAAATAAGATCTTCTAAAAAAAAAGATATTTTTTAATTCTAGGGGAACAGTCCATTGAAATTCTTTTTTCCTTGTGTCCCTTCCATCTTTAAAACTCTTCCAATGAAGAATGAGCCTTATTTGCATGAAGTTGTTCTAGCATAAAATTTTCCTGCTGAAGGAAAATCAGAGGAGGGGTCAAGCTAAATCATCACCCATCTCTCAGTGTGATTACTCAGGGAGGACACTCTCCCTATTAACCTGCCCACTACTGCCAAAGGCTGTGCATAGAAACCACCAGATGTTGTAACAGAGACACAGGTGAGGCACAGCTGTACAGGTAGAGATTCAAGAAGAGACATTTCAAAACACTGTGCCTGAAACACTGGGGCTTAATTGAGGTGTTTGATTTTGGAAGAGATTCATGGGAGCACCATTTAATAAAGTCACTTTCATGTTGTGTATATACCTGCCCACTTACTAAGAGAGAGAGAGAGAGAGAGGGAGAACTCAGGGTATTGTGTTACAAGTGAAACATTCACAAACACATCCTCTTCTTGCTCCTCGTATTACAAACTGAGCAACATAATGGTAGACCGCAAGGCATAACAAAATGTTGTGCATGCTGTATGCAGTGACTCATAAAATCAAAGAATGGAGGTGGGGATAGAGAACTTCCTTCTCCTCCTTCTCCTTCCCTTGCTTTGGCTTCTTGTCTAACTGTGTTTGGAAAGCCAAATGTTGCTGGAGTTATTCGAATAAACAACACTGCTTACTTAGCACAAGCATGTATTAACTGGGAAGATCTGTATTGATTATTTCATAATAAGTGTTACAAAACTGATTTGCACTTCATTCATACAGTGTTCCAGTAGTACCCAGGTATAAGCCAATAAATATTTCTATGACTCTGAATTGTGTTATATATTTAGATTTTTTTTAGATTTACCAGAAAGCCAATTGTTTTATATAAGGCTGTGCAAGGCTACCAGAAAGTATAGGCATTTTATACCTTCAAATAAATCTGAAGTTTCTACTTGAGCAACATTATTGGGTATGATGTTGAGACCTATTTTAGACACACAGGCAATTACAACCTTGTAACAACCTAGTTAGTATTAAAAGTGTTGATTATTTTAGATTATCAATGTATTCTTTTGAAAGTGCATAAAGTCAGTTAAAGAGATAATTTTTCCTTTTCTTATTTTGCTCTTTCATATGTTTCAAATGTTATCATTGTTATCTTTAAACACACAAATATACATATGTTTATATATATGGAATGCATAAATCAAAATGTGTTTTGGGGAAAGCATATCTTATGATTTTGTGGATAGATTTCTTATAATGAAAAGAAATCATCTCTGATCTTATTTGGGGGGATTTTTCCTGAAAATTGTTAAGTTTTTAGTATCTTCTTGCAAACTATAATAAGGTATAACACTGTTAACTTATTAAGAGAAGTTCTTTTATTTGCTTAATTGAAGAATCTCATTACTTGTTTTTGGCTCAAAGGATGTCTAAGTGTCAGAGTACTACCCAAGGCAGAGTCTTCAAAGTATTCTAAACATTTTGCTGCCCAAGCTGTAGTCCAGCATGTCAGAGTCACAGTGTGTATTCCTGGGGGATGATGGCAGCATGGAGAGGCATCCCCAAATTGTCAGAGGGTCAGTGGGATGTTCTGAGGGTAGCTCTGTTCTCCACATTTCCCTGGCTGATCTGGACTCTAGGTGCATAAGTTAGGCTGGAGGCATGGCTTGCTCTGTTTCTTTTCAGCCTCCTTTCCCTGAACGTGCTCCAGGATGGGAATACAGTTCTCATCATCCAAGGTAACATGCATGATATCCCTCCATGGAGTCTTCACCAATGTGTTGTTGTTGGAGCATCTACTGAGGGGTGAGGCCGGCTGTGCCACATTATAGCAGCTGTGGGTGTAGGAACTGCCTGGGCATCAGCAGGAAAACCACTCCTTTTGGCAGCACAGTGCTGTCCTCAGGATATAGTGCAATTATATCCAAGAAGCCCAGCCCCCAATTTGGGTTGGCTGTAAATGGAATATTCCATTTGGGAATTCATTTTTCTTTTCCCTATGTTTCTAGAAATGTTTTAGCTTTTCATTTGATATTCAAAGATATGCTCACCTAATTCTTTATGTATATAGAATTATGTATGTATATGTATGTACGTATATACGTATGTACATATATACATATGTACATATACATACACAATTAGGTGAGCCAGGGTATGTATGAGTCATCATACAACACTATTACAGTATAATTGACTATATCCCGTATGCTGTGAGGTTAATTCCTGATTTATTCATTCCATAACTGGAAGCCTCAGTCTCCCACCCCCTTTACTTTTCCCATCTCTAAACCCCTTTCTGGCAGCCATCAGTTTGTTCTCTGCATTTATAGGTCTGATTCTGATTTTTGTTTACCCATTTGTTGTTGTTGTTGTTGTTAGATTCCCCATATAAGTGAAATCATATGATATTTATCTTTTTCAGTCTGACTTATATCACTTAGCTTAATACATTCTGGATCCATCTATGTTGTCATAAATGACAAGGCCTCATCCTTTCTTATGACTGAATAATATTCCATTGAATAGATATACCACATTTTCCTTATCCATTTATCTATTGACGGGCACTTTGATAGCTTCCATATCTTGGCTATTGTAAATAATACTGCAATAAACATAAGCATCGATATGTCTTTTCAAATTAGTGTTTTTGTTTTCTTTGGATAAATACCCAGTAGTGGAATTACTGAATTATATGGTAATTCTATTTTCAATTTTTTGAAGAACCTCCATACCGTTTTCCCCAGTGGCTGCACCAGCTTGCATTCCCATCAACAGTTCAGGAGGGTTCCCTTTTCTCCAACCTCACTCAGATTTGTTATTTCTTGTCTTTTTGATTTTAGAAACATATTTTAATAATAAGGTTTCTGTAAAAATATTATTTTATTTATCCTACAAATCCTTTTTAATACCCAAATTTGCTGAATCACAAATATCAGTTGGTAGATGGAAGGGATGCTTCTGCAGGTGGAAGAGGTCCTCAAAAGGCAGCTACATCTGCTGCTCCTGTTCTTCAGTTTTCCCATTTCTGAAATTGATAAAGAATATTTTGGAAGACTTTTCTTTTCAAAATACAAAAAGCCTTCCTATAGGATAGCATTTTAATAAACTCTAAAAATACTTAGATTCAAAGTCATACCAAAAATATATACATAAAAAATGCTCTGCTGGTTTAGTAATGGAACTGGGGAGGGATATCGAATAGGATCACAGGAAAACCTAGCCACATCTTACATTGACTGGATCTGGCACCTATCTAGGTATTTTCTAATCACCAATAAGTTAAAATTTATTACTCAGACATTGGAGATGTTATCACTATTTATTATCTCACAAAGAGACAGATTCTTCATCCAAATGGATTTTTTTTTTCATCAGTGAAATACTCCAGTGAGTAAAATCAGAGCTTTGAGACCTGGAAAAGGAACTTCAGAACTTTATGCCTGTTGTTAGTTAATACTTAAGGGCTTATCAAAGTCTATCCCTAAATCAGTTAGACGTTCCATCTTGATTAAAGATGCTTCATTCAGATTATTCTAAAACATTCTAATCTGAGCATGCAGGCCAGAAAGTAGACACTCAGGAATGGTGGATTTTATCAACACTTTTATTATCTTGCCTTTTATAAAACTTAAATACCTATGCTGTGCCAGACACTATACTAGGATCTTTTGTTTGTTTGTTTTATAAACCTACCAGAGAGAAATTATCCTCATTTTCTAGGGGAAAAAAATAAAGAAGAGGCTTTGGAATTGAAATAGCTTGTCCAAGATCATACAGACGGTACAAGCTGCATAAGACTGCCTATTTGAAATGTCTACACTCTCTCTTTTGCAATGGCAAATTTTATTTTAATATAGATAGGTAGGCAAACCTGTTAAAATGGACAGAGGGGTCAGTAGTTGTCGAACAACTGAAAATAGGTTGAGGAGAGTGAAGGCTGAGAAAAAAGTTTTGAATTCAAAATATCAGGTCCTGGCTTCTACTTCACAGAGCATCATGTGAATAAAGACTAGAATGAAAGAAGAAAGCAGTGAGGGGGACTGAGATTTGTTTCTTGCCTAACATTTTCCTTGCAAAATATGAGACACTTTACTTATATCATTTAAATTTCACAACTGTGCTCCAAGGTTGAGGTTTGTTGTCCAGATTAACAGATCAAGAAATGGCAGGAAACAATAGGATGAGTGAAGTTTACATATCTAGGAAGTAGTGACACAATTTTGAATGAAGGTTTTTGGAATCCCATAGAATGTATATATTTTTCACTGTAGATGGATACACATGGCCATTATTAGTTATTTATAAAATGAATATCTTATGAATTTCTTTGTATATTCCCCATTAAATACTCCCAATTTTGTAGCAAACAAATATCTCTGTGTCTAGTCAGGCTTGAGTTTGGATGATGGAAAAATTATATAAGCTGAATAGAAATGGAAATGATGCTTAGAAGCTATAAAATCAGAATATAATTTTATCTACATCAGAGTAAGCCCAACACTCTCCAGGTTATTGTACGTCTAACTGATGTTGAAAATTATCAAACAGGAATTGAATGGCTCCTGTATTCCAAGAAGACTCACATAGGTTATAGAGATTAATTCCGTGGAGTTCAAGTCCATGGACATAATACCATGGAGGATGAAGCTTTCCTGAGTGGAAACTGTGGCTTGTAGCAGAAATTGCATTTTTAAATCAAATGTTATGTTTTTACTGCTCTCTTCTTTCATTTTTCCCTACAAAAATGAAAAAAGAAATGTCGTTGGTGGAAATAAATATATTAACTTTATCTCCATTCATGAAGTTACTAAATTTGCTCTTTTTCTTGAACTGTGACCTACAGGTAGAGTCAAAGATTTAAGCTTTGATAATACTTTTCCTTCTGTGTATATGAGAAGTAAAAATGATTTTAAAGTCCATAATTTTCATTTAGATCAACCATAAGAGCAGCTAATATATTAAAATCAATAGATTAGATGATTTTTTAAAAAGATTTTATTTATTTATTCATGAGAGACAGAGAGAGAGAGGCAGAGACATAGGCAAAGGGAGAAGTAAGCTCCCTGTGGGAAGCCTGACAAAGGATTGGATCTCAGGACCCAGGGATCATGCCCTGATCTGAAGGCAGACACTCAACCACTGAAGACACTCAGGCATCCCTAGACTAGATTATTTTATTTTAATTATAAAATATAGCATATCTGGACAGTTTACACAAGCTCACTTTTTAAAAGATTTCTTTCTTGACCTAATTGACATTTTTTATAAGTTTCTTTGATTAAGAAATGTTAATGTTGCTGATATACTCCAAGTAAATACAATTGTATATAATTTAAGAGAATAGTCAATGAGTTAAATTCAAGAGTTAATTTCCATAGAAAGACCTACCCAATGAAACAAATCCTGACTCTAATCATGGTTGAGGTAGAAGTAAGCATTTTGATGTTTCTTAACTTATTTAATGCATGTGCTTTTGTCAAAAAAATAAGACACAGGGTTGTTTAATAACAACCCCTTTTATATTGCAAATATGTGTCACTTTTAAAAATACACACAATAATAAACAGATTAGATTATACATGTTCATATATAGAGAGAGGTAATGATTAGGAAATTGAGATTGAAAAAAGTTAGTGGCTTTTCCAAGTGGCAAGGTAGAACTTAGATCCAATGTCCCTCTACTACAGTCTAGAATCATTTTCCCAACACCTGTCAGCCAGAAATTTTTGAATTAAGATTATGGCATCTGGGATCTTTACTGTGGATCATACAAAATTATTTCATTATTTCATTATTTCATATTTCATTATTTCATTATTTCATTTCCTATAGGACATCTGAAAAATAAATGTCAGAGAGAATGCTAAATTAATCATGATAACCATTAAGAATGGTCTTTAACATGCCACAAGCAGAATAAAAGAATTAGTTCTACTATGTATTTAGGCCTTTCTATGTCAAAGTTCTCATAGCTTGAATATTTCACAAAGCCTTACTAATGAGTTCATTATTTTGTTTATTCTGCTCATAAGAAAGTCTGATATGACCTTTATGTTTGCATTGTTAATAGCTATCAGGGGTTGGTTTCCAGGCTCTTTTCGCTTCAGCACTTAGGCAAAATTAATTCAGATCAAAGTCCATTTGAAGGTAGAACATCAGTCTGAACTGGACAATAAAGAGAACAGTCAGGATCACCAGGCCAGCTCCCTTAGCTTGGAGTTCAGAATCTGGGGCGAGGCAGGTAAAACAAATAAGCCATATGATCAGAAATATGTTCCACCATACAATTGCCACACCAAATACAGAAGCCTAGAAGATGAGGTAGGAAGTATGGAAGAAGCAGGAATGTTAAGAATCTGGGACTTGATAGGGAGAGGCCCAAGGCAGCAGTGCCCACAGAGAAGAAAATGTCCATGGCTTTATCATGTTGCACTGCACTTGCATGTATTTTTCTCCTATGTGCTCAAATTCAGTGGGTAAAAGACCACCCAAAGGAACTGATGATTTTTTATTCAATCCTCATGTGTTATGTACCAGAGATAGGAGATACAAAAAGCTTACAATTGTATAGGGAGAAAAAAACCATAAGCAATTAAGCTGGACACATACAGAGGCACAGCACCAACCCAGGGAGGAAATGTTTGTTCTGTATTTCTATATGAAGAGCCAGAAAAGCGTTCTGGGGGAGGTAACACTTGTTTCGATCTTGAAAGATGGTAGTTATATTCCAGATGGAATATAGCAAATATTTATAAAGGTGGAAAAGATAGCTCAAAGAAATTGGTGTTTGAAGCCATCGATGCACTCCAGAGCGGTGTATCAGTTCTTTACAACTGAAGCAATATTTGATGGATATTCATGACTTAGGAAAGTTGTGCAGTGAATGGTGTTTAATAGAGAGGGTGCCTTATTAAATCCAGGCTCCATGCCTCAATAGCCATGTGATCTTGGGCGGGCTCTATAACCTCTTTATCCCTTCTCTGTAAAATGGGAATTAAATAGAGCCTACCCCACAGGGTTGCTATGCAGATTAAATTTGTTAACCTTTACAAAGCATTAGAAACTTTTAACTCATAGTAAGCACAGTGTAAAGGCCCTAATCTAAATGTGATGGGCAAATTTATCCTAGTAAAAATTTTACTATTGATTTATTTCCTTCTTAATTCCTATTCAGTAGATAAGTATCCTAAAGAAATTTCCCTTCTCCTTGAAACCTCACTCATTCAGTGGTCAAGAGCAGTGTATCATCTGTCCTGTTCTTAATTTTTCCTTTTAGTAGAAGCTTCCTGTTAGATTTTTCCCAAATGAATGGCAGAGAAATTAAAAACAGCAGAGCCAGGCAGTAGGTTCGAGCGTGCTTTAGTTCGAGGGCTCCTGGGTGAGGTTCCATGACTCTTAGAGGCTTGAGTCAGGGAAGTCACGCCCAGGCAAACCGCAGAGGGGTTTATAAAAGTTTTCAGCAGGAAGATGGGGCAGGGTGGCATTGTAAGGAGGCCTGGCGGGAAGATGCCGGCCCCAGGTTGGCCATCTTGAGGTCCCCAATCTCACCAGCCCAACATTCTCATCTTTTTATTTTGTTATAATGGGGCAATGACTCAGATCTGGCTATTTTCTGCTGATATAGGGGTGTTGTGGGACATGTCGGAGATGGGCAGGCGAGCACAGGGGTGTAAAAGAAGTTGATTGATACCCGAGATATTTTGTGGATTCATTGGATGAATTGGAGAAAGCAAGGGGCCACCATTAATAGTATGCCAATGATTCGGAGTGCTCTTAGGAGGGGGAGGAGCCATGTGGTTAGCGGGGTCTGCCACCATTGGGGTGTAGTTGGGTCGACAGTTTTTGGAGAGACTCAATGAGTTTTGGCGAGGGTGTGGAGATCGGTTTCAACTACACCTGTTTCATTGATGTAGTAGTAGCATTCTTTATTGAGAAACATACAAGTTCATCCTTTTCCGGCTGTGAGGAGGTCCAAGGGTCATCGGTTCTGAAGAGCTGCCTGGGCCACCAAGGTTATTTGGTGTTGTAGGGAAGCCAGAGATTTTGCTGAGGTCTCGATGGCCATTTGAAGCCTTTCAGATAGGTCTCTGGAAGAATCTATAGAATGGATTAAGGCCCTTGTACCCAACCCTGGGGCCACCAGGGTTGAGGCCAGGGAGACCCCAACAACCAGTAGGAGAAAGATCACTCATTTCTGCTTTTCTGGGGGGCTGTGAGGAGAGCTATTTTTTTCTTTAAGATTTTATTTATTTATTTATTTATTTATTTATTTATTTATTTATTCATGAGAGACAGAGGCAGAGACATAGGCAGAGGGAGAAGCAGGCTCCATGCAGGGAGCATGACGCGGAACTCGATCCTGGGTCTCCAGGATCAGGCCCTGGGCTGAAGGCAGCGATAAACTGCTGAGCCACCCAGGCTGCCCAGGAGAGCTACTTCTGCCTGACTATAGATAGTTAATCACAGAACCAAGGAGACAGACAGAGGAGAGAGGCAGAGGTATTGAGAGATTCAGAAAGGGTACCATTGCACCAAAAGAAACCGCTGATAGGAGCGTAATGAGAGGTGACGTTTGACCAAGTGGCATTGCAAAGGGATGAGTCAGGGGTGGAGTAACATAAGGGGAATTGATGGTTGAGAGGGTCAGTAAATAGGGGAAAATCAGTGAGAGAGAGGTGAGGCGCCGGGGTCGTGGGTGTGGGGCTCGAGCAGCTGAATGCATTAGGGAGGGGAGCAGCCACAAGTTTTGCCTAAAGCAGCACAAATGAAACAATGGGACAGATAGCCTATGCTGGAAAGGTTGGCAAGGGAAGTGCCTTGTTGGATAAGCTTTACCCAGGAGAAGGGATCCTGGTCCTGAGTTGGGTTAGTCTGTAAGTGTTCCTGTGCACGTATGGTGTCAGCTTGATTTTTTAGGGTGGATTGATTCTATAAGACTCTTATGTACGATCTATAGATTTGGAGACAGGTGGTAGGATACGAAGAATAACCCCATTGGTAAAGTTTCACCGTTACCCCCATTGCCCAGTGGGGGTCCCAGGGGTCTGGGACCATTAGCCCATATTTACCGGACTGTTGATAAAAACAACAAGGCTGACGATGGGCCGTAAAAGGACTGGTGAAAGGACCTTGGCAAAGGTGATGGATATTGCAGTAAGAATAAAGACAGCCTCCATTAGTTTGGACCAAATAATTTTCACAGTTAGGATGAGTATGATCATAGGTGAAACAGATTACAGGATCAGAACTAGGATTAGGGTCAGGTGGAGGGAGAGAGTAAAATTGACACTAGCCTGGCAACCTAAAGGTTGGCAATCAGTGGTAGAAATGAGGCTGGATCAGCTTCGGTTTCCCTGGCTCCAGGATTCTGTCATATAAAACCTTCATCAAAACCAATAATCAGAAGTGGGGTGGCTGGGGGGTAGGGTCAGGAGGAGGAGGATGGCATGAAAGCTGCATCTTGGTAGGCTCCAGAGGTCGGGCTGTCCACTCATCTTGAGAGGACCCATTTTAGTTTAGATAGGTGGACCCAGGAGGGGTGTCCTAAAAGTTTAGCAGCAGTTGGAGTAGTAAGGATTACTGTATGGGGGCCTGTCCACTTGGGTTTTAGAGTCTTAGGGTGTAATTCTTTTAGTAAAACACTATCTCTGGGGGACAGACCTCACAACATATCAGGAGTCAGTGGCCCTGGGTCAGGAATGACAGAATCAGCGTGGGCCTGGAGAAGGGCTCTCAAGAGTCAGGTAAGGTAGATAGGAGAGGAGAGGGGGTGGCGATGAAGGAAGGTTATGAGTAAGTAGAATGGGTCGCCTGTACAGTAATTCAAAAGGGCTAAGTCCCAAGGGTCCCCTTGGGGCTGCCCTAAGCCTGGTTAGGGCAAGGGGGAGGAGGGAAGGCCATGACAAGCATGTTTCAAGGATTAATTTGATAAGCTGTTCCTTAAGAAGGCCATTGGCCCTCTCTACCTTACCTGAGGACTGGAGATGGTAGGGTACATGCAGTTTCCAGCTGATGTTGAGACTTTCGGAGACCTGCTGGGTGATGCTGGATGTGAAAGCCGGCCCGTTATCTGACTGTAAGGTTCGAGGGAGGCCGAATCTGGGGATGATGTGCTCGATGAGTATTTCAGCAACAACATCAGTGGTCTCTTGGGCAGTGGGGAAAGCTTCGATCCAACCTGTAATCCACGAAGGTTAAAATATACCAGAAGGTTTTATGGTGGGGCATATGGGTGAAGTCAAGTTGCCAGTCCTCACCCAGTTGGTGTCCCCTCAGTTGGTGGTTGGGTCCCAGTCAACAGATCCCTCCTTGTGACTTAACAGAGGAGCATGTTTTACAGGCAAATGGTGGACAGTCTCAATAGTCCTATGGAGGTGGGGGTAATATAAGAGGGGTGACAGGAAATGATATAAAGCCTTAGGTCCTATATGTAGAGACTTATGGATTTCAGTAAGCAGGGTGTGGAGGAGTTTGTTTGGGAGGGCATTTTTTTTCTAGAGAAAGATCCATCCCTTATCTCCAGGTTTGCCCCCAATTTGTTTGAGGGTGTTAAGTTCCTCATCTGTCTATGAAGGTGTGTGGGCTGTGTTTAGGAACAGGAGAGGGGCTGAGGAAGTTTCTTTAGCCATTCGTCTGGCCACAGTGTCAGCTTTGTTGTTCCCTTGAGAGACGACGTCCTGGGATGTCCGATGTCCCTGGCAATGTATAATGGCCACTTTGGTAGGGAAGTGGAGGGCCTCCAACAACTTGGAGATAAGGGGTCCATTAACTATGGGTGTACCCTTGGTGGTCAGGAACCCCCATTCCTGCCAAAGTATAGAATGTGTGTGTGCAATTGGGTAGGCGTATTTAGAATCTGTATAGATGTTAACCCACAAATTCTTGGAGAGATGGAGTGCCCTGGTGAGGGCAATTAACTCAGCCTTCTGGGAGGTAGTTCCTGGAGGAAGGGGAGCTGCCTCAATAATCGTCTCCAGAATGACCACTGCATATCCAGCATGCCACTGGCCATCTGGAGCCATGACGGAACTCCCATCTACAAACAGTACTCCGTCGGGATCAGGAAGAGGCTGATCGGAGAGATCTGAATGAGAAGGGGTAAGATCGTCCAGAAGTTGTGGGCAGGAGTGCATTGGTTCAGAAACCAGAAAAGATGTGGGTAGAAGAGAGGTGGAGTGGATAAAGAGACTTGAGGATTTTCAATGAACAGTAGATGATAGAGTTGGAGGCGTGAGGGGATCAAATGGGCCAGGGATCTGTAGCCAACCAGTCTATTAATTGGTGTGGGGAAAAAACAGTGAGGGGCGGCCCCAAGGCTAGTTTTAGAGCCTCCTTAGTGAGGGAGGCAGCTGCTGCCAGGGCTCTGAGACAGGGTTGCCAGCCCTTAGTTGTGGGGTACAGCTGTTTGGATAGAAAGGCTACCACCCAGTACGCTGGCCCAGCCAGTTGGGCAAGGAGGCCAGTAGCAGACCCAGATCATTCATCGGTAAAAAGATGAAATGGTCTAGAAGGATCTGGGAGGGTTAAAGTGGGTCCCGAGATTAGTTGGTCCCTGAGTTTGGAAAACAGGTTCTGGACTGTCATGGGGTCAGTCAGGGGACTGTGGGGGGTTTCCTTGGCTGCTTGATATACGGGTCAAGCCAGAAGGGCAAAGTTAGGTATCCAATGTCGGAAAAAACCACCAATCCCAGGAAGGAAAGGATTTTGGCGGAGCTTTGAGGGGGTTGGAGGTCCTGGAGCAGCTGGATGCAGTCCTCTGTCAAGGACTTGGAAGTGGGAGTTAGGGAGATATCCACGTAGGTGACAGTTGGAGTGCAGAGTTGAGCCTTGGCTGGCCTGACCCTGTATCTCCTGGACCCCAAAAGTTCAGTAGAGTGGTGGTATCGTCCTCTGAAGAAGAGAGGGAAGGGCTGCAGAGAAGGAGGCCGTCTACATACTGAAGGAGGGTACTAGTTTTCAGAGAACATTGTTGGAGGTCCTCGGCCGGGGCCTGCCCGAAGACGTGGGGGCTATCTTGAAAGCCCTGAGGGAGGACCATCCACATAAACTGCCCTGAGATGTGTGTGTCTGGGTCCTCCCAGGTAAAGGCAAAGAGAAAGTAGGAATCGGGGTGTGAGTGGACAGTGAAGAAGGAGTCCTTGATGTCACGAGGATGGAAAAATGAGTGGTGTTGGGTGGGACATTGGAAAGAAGAATGTACAGGTTGGGCACTACCAGATGAAGGGGTATAATGGCCTCATTGATGACTCTTAGGTCCTGAATGAGGCGATCTGCCCCAGTGGGCTTCCTTACCGAGAGAATAGGGGTACTACAGGGCCAGCTGGTAGGTATGAGGAGCCCCTGTTGTTTGAGGTGGTCTTTGATGGGCTTTAATCCTTGTTGGTGTGTCAGGGAAATGGGGAACTGAGGAAGGGCTGGATAGGTAGATTGGCCTTTGAGTCTGATTTTTATAGGCTGATGGTGTGACACCACAACTGGCTTGGAGGTATCCCAGACCAGGGGATTGACAAATGGAAGGCGGGCAGAGGATGCGGGGGGTTCCAACACCAGAAGGGGAAGAATAAGGTGGCTAGAGGTGGTGGGAGAGGGGGAGAGCCGTACAGTGGCCCTGAGTTTATGGAGAATGTCCCTTCCAAGAAGCGGCACCAGGCAAGAGGGAATGATAAAGAGTGAACAAAAGGGAACTCGTCCAAGCTACAAGTGAGGGGCGGGGTTGACCTAGGACTGGAGGAGGTGCCGTCAATTCCCATCACCATCACTGGGGAGGGTTGTCTAGGTCCCGAGTAGGAGGGCAGGACAGAACAGGTCTCCCCAGTGTCCAGCAAGAAGGACACGGGCTTACCCGCTACCTGGAGCACACCCCAGGGCTCGGCGTGGGTGAGGGGGTGTCCGAGTCTGGGCGCCGTCAGTCGTCCTCCACACCCAGTAGTTGGGAAGCCGGACTCACCGTTTCAGGGTCTGGTCGGCGTGTCCCCACCGCGGTCCCGCTCTGCACCGCATGGAGGTCGTGCCATGTAAGGTCAGAGGCCTGAGCTAAATATTGCAATTCTTTTTTTGTCTTATAATTTTTTTTAGATTTTATTTATTTATTAATGTGAGACACACACAGAGAGAGAGAGAGAGAGAGAGAGAGAGGCAGAGGGAGAAGCAGGCTCCATGCAGGGAGCCTGATGTGGGACTCGATCCCGGGCCTCCAGGACCACGCCCCAGGCTGCAGGAGGCGCTAAACCGCTGCGCCACCGGGGCTGCCCCTAAATATTGCAATTTTTTGATGTAGTTATCTGGGTTGGCAGAAAAAGAGCCCAGCCATTTTTCAATCTGAGAGAGATGTTGTAAAGAGAAAGGAACGTGAACGCGGACCACTCCTCGACCCCTGCCACCTCCCTCAAGGGACAGACAAGGCCCAATGCTGACTGGTGAGACCAAGTCTGGGAGGCAGCCGGAGGGGAAGTCGGAGGAGATGGGGAAGCCGGAGGGGAAGGAGTAGGAGGGACAGGGTTAGGTTCAGGGAAAGGGAGGGGGTAGAGGAGCCGCTGGCCCCGAGTGAGTGGGAGGATGTGTGAGGTTTTCAGGGGTTTTCTAAAGGGGAGAAGGGGAGGAAGAGTTGAGGTCCTTGGAATTGGTAGGAGGTATGTTGGGAGGTGGGGTACGGGCAAGCAGGACTTGGGTAATCAAACATTGAGAACAGAGGAAGGGCCGAGAGCGCAGATCCCAAAAAGCTTGTATATAAGGAACCTCGAGCCACTTGCCTTGGCGTCTGCAAAGGTTATCGAGATCCCTAAGAATTTGGTAATCGAAAGTACCCTCCAGAGGCCATTGAGACTGACTGTCTAGTTGGTATTGAGGCCAGGCTACAGTCCGGTAATGGATAAGGCGTCGTTTCCTCAGATCATGGGAATATCCCAAGACTTCAAGGTTAGCCAGTAGGCAGCCCAATGGGGTTTGGGGGTCAAATTTGGATTGGGCAGTTCCCATGATTTTTGCTGGGTAACCCAGAGACTGAAAACAGGCATCCCTGTTTACAGCTCAGGGCTATGGACAGAAACAGAGGTCACCGTGAGGATGAGGATGTCTCCTGATCCCCAGGGACCAGAGCAGAGCCACCTGGTGGCTCAGTGGAGGTGCCCTGGTGTGGCCGCGGCCTCAGGCAGGACCACCTGGACGGAGGCCCAGAATCCGGGAACCTACCCGGCATTTCCAGCGCTGGGTTCAGTTAAGGTCCTGGTGGTGAGAAGAGAGGGGCTCCCCACCAGTGTAGGGCCTCCATCTCCTCCCAGGTTTCCGCACCATGTCAGGTTTAGTCAAAAGTACCCCCAGGGGGCCATTGAGCCTGCGGTGAGAAGAGAGAGGCTCCCTACCAGCGTGGGGCCTTGATCTCCTCCTGGGTTTTGGCGCCAAATGTCAGGTTTAATTGGATCTGTAGTGAAATGGAATAGAGAGGCCAGGCAAAAGTTGGTCGAAACAGGCTTTTAATGGGACGTGCTCTTGGGTGAGGTTCCGCGGCCCACAGGGGAGGGAGAGAGCAGGGAAGTTGTGGGCCAGGGAAGTCGCATGCAGGGGAGGGCAAGGCGGCAGGGGAGGGCAAGCAAGCGGGCTTTTTATGAGGGGAGGGGTAAAGGGTGGGGTGTCTGTATGGGATGATAGGTATTAGGCATATTACTGGTGGAAGCGGCCTGGGGCAATAACTGCCTATGCCCTTATATGGGGTCTGGGTAAAGTACGGTACAGGTTTCCTGCATGGGTCCAGGCTCCCCCTGATGACATGCCCTTGGGCAATCTGCTTGGGGTGGGAAAGTTCTGAGGTGGGGGCAACAAGGTGGGGGGGGTCCACCGCCATTTTGTTGGTGCCTCCCGATCCCCCTTGATCCCACCGGCCCAACACTTCTTTTTTTAAATTATAATTTCTTTCTTTAGAATGTCCCTTCTTGCTTCTGAATTTCTGCCATTTTACTGGAATTATAGCAACAAGTACACTAATATCAAATGCCAGTTCCCTAAAATCACTAAGCAAGCTGAGGATAAGACAGTTAAGCTCATTGCTTAGTGCAGTGAGAGAGAACACCAACTCCCCAGACCATTAGCAGCATGTCTGAGGCAGGAGGGAAAGGTGGAAACTGGTGTGAATTTGAGGTTTAGTTTTAGGCAGGTCTTCCAAAGCAGGGGCTAATTACAACACAACTTTTGACTATTTGTGGCAATAGCACAGTGAGAACTTCAGAGGCAAGAGATATAAAGAACCTTGGGACATGGACTGTCTGCTGATCTTTCTGCTGAAGAGTCAATGGGGAGTTTCTATAAAGAACAGTCAGGCCACTTGTTGGGGCAAGAGTCTCCTGAAATGGTAAAGCCATGATGAGTACACTATGGGTGGGGGGTGGTTAGTTTCAGACTCCGGTCTACTGGTGAAAATGGATTGTTTGTTTTTTATCTATCACTCAAAACATTTTCCAATGTTTGAGTTTTAGGAGGTAGCTTGCTGCCATAGTGGAAAGAATGGACTCTGAAGCCAGGACGCTGGTGTTGAAACTCAGGTTCCTCGGTTTGTTCACTGCCATATTGGACAGGATAATTTACCTCTTTGTGTTGCTGATTCCTCATTTGCAAGTGGGAATATTTAAAATTGTACTGTTATGGATTGTTATGAGAATTGAGTGACCCAATAAGTGTGAGTAAAGGTCTTAAAATAATGCCTGGCACATAGTGAGTATTCAATAAATAACACCTTTTACTGATCTAAAATTAAAGACTAGGGAAGTATTTTTTCATTCATGTCACAAATTATCTATGCTATAGCTATTTTTTTATGATTTTGTTCAATGTATATTTTTTACACGTTACTTAAGCAGCTGGAGGAAAAAGTATTAATGCAAATCACAATTCTTGGCTAGCTTAAAAAAAAATTCTGGCGATTCTTTCAATTCTCCAATTGTAGACATTTTCAGAATTTTTGTCTATAGGCTCCTGTAGCCTCCCGTCTGTAACATCTTTCTATTCTAAATCATCTCCACTCCAGCTAAGATCTCTGATCTGTTTGCCATCACAGATGTGAACACTTAATGTGAACCTTTAATGTCCCTGGCTCCTACTCAATTTGGTACCCCTCCCCCATACTTTGATTATACTTTTGCGGGAGACTCTGCTACCGACTATTATGTTCCTTGTCTCAATTCTCCCTCATTCTCTCACTTGCACACACTTGAATTTATATTTAAGTCCTCCTCGCTCTCATTTGGCCTTTGTCTACCAGGCTCCCTTCACACGATCCAGAAAATTGCTAATCTATACTGGCCTCATAATCTTAGCCTGACTCTATACCCATGACTATCTCTCTGGGTCAGATGCTTATCGTCTCTTACATGAACTATTTCAATTGCTTTGCAATGCTTTCCCTGGATAAAATCTTTTACTTTCTTTATTCATCTTTCACACTGCTGCCAGATTTTTCTTAATAAAATAGAGATAATATCAAGTCACTTATCTGTTCAAAGAATTCCAGTGACTCACCATGGCTGCATGACTAAAGGTCACAGTGGTAGTCAGTATTCTCCAACACCTGGCTCTAACCCCACCTCTGGTCATATCCCTTTTCTGTCTTTCAGTTATTGCTTCAGACTATGCAATAACCTCCTACAGGCATGCCCTTGCTCAAATGTGATTCACCTGAAATGACGTATTTGCTGCCTTTCTTCCACATTTCCACATTCTGTTTATCTTTCCTACTGGAAATTTCACTTATTCCATGAGTTACCATAAAATAATTTCCTCCCCAACTTTCTCAAAACAATAGGCAGATTCACGTTTGAAAAGCCTGAAGTTCTTATAATTTTTAGAATCCTAGAGAAGATAAAAGAGTAGCAAACTCGGAGTAAAATATTTAGGTAAGAAAGTAAAATTTGTCAAAGTGAGAAAATAAATCATAAGATTTTAACATTTTTTAAAACTGATGAAAACTGCAGAAAACACAAATCATGCAATATTTTGTAATATTTTCATTAATGAACCTGCCAGATTTCCATAATACCAATGATAATATTTTATATAATAAATTTAATATATACATATTATAACGTAGCTATATGTAACACATCATTATATATTATAATATCAAGTATAATAGTATATATTATAATCTTTTCTGCTATAGAATGTAGAAATGTAATTCAGTATTTCATCATGATTGATCAAAATATGTTTTAGATTATTGATAGCTTAGAATTTCCTTCTGTCTAAAAACTTGTTACTCTTATGAAAAATTATAGGATTATCAAATTTGAGGAATTCTATCAACTTTTTCCATATATGACCTAGACTATTTTAAAGAATGTTACATAGACTAGATTCCAACTCTAAAAGTTTCAAGAAGTTGCCCTGCCACTCCACACACACTTTTGAGGGTATGTGTTTGAGGACACCCTGATTTTGCCATAGGACTCCTGTATCAGACAACTGTGTCATGACTGTGGGTGAGTGCCTGGTGACAGAGGAATAGTTTTCTACCCAAGAATGCCTAGCTTGAGTTAATTACACGTGGAAGTAACTGCAAACAACACAACTGTCCCACCAAATCGATATTAAATGTACACCTGACTCAGCTTCTTCCCAGTTGACACTCACTAATGTCCCCGGCCACTCCCTAGCACCCAAAATGAAGGGTAAGAGGGTAAGAAGATGAAGGGTAAAATGACTAGAAAGGAAGGCTGGAGTTCAACAATTGCTATTTAAATAGCTTATTTTCATTCCTGGGCTCCACCCAAGGATGGATCCCTAAAAATAAGTTCAGCTTATCTTCATTAACTTCGACAATGTGCTGAGGACAGATTGATTTACCTCTAATAAACCTTTGTTTCCTGCTGTGTATTGTACTTTATTGTATACATGCATTGTGTACATGTGCTTTATTTATCTTTGGTGCTAACGTGTCTAATTCTCTGCTGGACTGATGATTGGCAATGAGTTTTAATTGTCTCTGTATCTTTCATGGTAGCTCTACTCTGTGGATATCTAACAATTATAAGTTGATTTAAATGGAATTAGTTTGAGAATAACCAGGAGTCATATTGAAAATTACATCTTTTCCTTCCTTACACATTGGGATAGAGGTCAGAGATACAGCAGTACTAGCTAAAATTAATTTTAGGTACTTCTATATTTAAAAAACTAATTAGCTTTTGTAGGGATTAATTCCTGCAACAGTAAGACTATATCAAGCTGGTTATGATATTTTGTTCATAAAAAAAAAATAGTAACTGCCAAAGAAGGGTAAAAAAAGCAAAATGTCTGTGGGTGAATAATTAAAAGACCAGCATTCCCCCTAATAATATTAATCAAATGAAAGTATCTAAAACTAAAATATTTCCTTCAGGGAAACTACACATTAATCATATTTACATTAAGTTGAGCCATATGAAATTGCCACTAGTTTTCTGTTTTTATCATACAAAATGGCAATTTTATACTATTCAACTCAACATGTTAATATATTTGTTCTTCAGTTTTTAGTGATAAAATCTGGTAAAAAGTAACACTTTTTCTCCATACTCAGTCCTCAGATTGCTTTTAGAAATATTACAGATTGTGTAAAGTAGGTAATCAGCTAGTGGTTATGTTTCATTTAGCCATGTTTACTGTGAAAAGACAATAGCTATAAACAAAAGAAAATCCACTAGGGTATTTATTTATAAGCTGTAATTCTCTATACTTTCACACAATGGGTAACTTCTTCCTGTGATTTTCGACAAATGCTAGAGTGTAATATCTACATTTGAGCTTTATGTACAGACAAGTAAAAAGCAAGAACTGCCAGAGTTAATACAGCCAGATAATGCATTTTTTTCCTCCAGAAAAAGCCAACTGCAAATAGAGCATATGTTGTACACAGCTGTAGTACCATAACCTCTATTTTTCCCCACCATGTGGTCTCAAAAGGCTTGTTTCATTTTTTTCCCCATCAAAACTTAGTTTTGATCATGTCAGATCTTGATCATCAATTTACATGAGATTTCTAATTACTGGAATGCAATACAATATAAAATATAAGTATAAAAATGGGATATATATCGGAAGCACAGAGTGAGGGGTAGAAATCAATAGGAACTCTGAAGCTCAAAGATATCTAATGTTAACATTTGGATCCAAAAACTGCCGATACTTATCTATTTATTATACATATAAATTATGAAATAACATTTTTCAATTAAATAGCTTTATTATGATATAATTCACACACCATACAATTGGTCCATTTAAAATATAGATTTTCAATTTTTAAGAAATATTTTTTATTTTTAGAGAGAAAAAGAGAGTGAATGAGCAGGGAGGAGTGGCAGAAGGAGAAAGAGAGAATCTCAAGCAGACACCCTGTTGAGCAGGGAACCTGACCTGAGCTCCATCCCAGGACCCTGAGATCATGACCTGAGCCAAAATCAAGAGGTGGATGACTTACCAACTGAACCACCCATGCACTCCTAGATTTCCATATTTTTTTTAACAAATATCTATAATCATCAGCAGAGTCCATTTTGGAACATTTTCATCACCTGAGGAAAAAAACTCCAAACGTTTAGCTATCATCCTTTTTCCCCCTTTCCTTCCTCCAGCCTTAGATAACTGCTCATCTACTTTCTGTCTCTATAGATTTCTCCATTTGGAACTTTCATATGAATGAAATCATAGAGTGGGTTTTTGTGACTCACTTCTTTCACTTAGAATGATATCACCAAAGTTCATCCCTGTTGTAGTATGTGTCAATGTTTCATTCCTTTTTAATAAGATTTAATATTCTACACTATGTACATACCACATTTGTTCACCCATTCACCTGTTGAAGGACATATAAGTTGTTTCCACCATTTGGCTCTAATGAATAATGTCAAAGTTTATGTCATAAGTTGTCATTTCTCTTAGGTACACACCTATGGGTGAGATCACTGGATCATTTGATCTAATCATGGGAGGAACTTACTCAGCCTTGGAGGAGTAACATAACAAGTATCATCTGAGGTCCCACTGGGTATTCTCTCCACAGTCCCTGGTTAAAGGAGATAGCAGCAGGACCTGGCATTGGCCCTACTCCACAAGAAGTACCAGTTGAATTAGGAAAAAAAATCACTTCTCAACATATATAAAATATTTATCCCTCTCTAGTCTTCTGTAGACCCTTTATCTTGCCACAGTGACATTATATCATGTTGCTTAGGTTTGTGTTCCTCTCTTTCTCATCTATCCCTACTCCATAGCTCTGGTATCTGAAGCTCAGTATTTTTAAAGCATATAGACATGGTTACAATGCTTATGAGGTATGTGAGAATAGAGTACAAATAAAGCAAAAGGAGAGTTCTTTTCAATAAAAGAAACCATTTGAAAGGACTTCATTGGTGAAAGTTCAATTTATTCAACTATATATAAAGAGCCTAATCTCATGGTAAAGACATTCCACACCCCTCAAAATAGATTATGTAACATATATACAAATACATACAAATAAAATATATCATTGAATGGCTGATACTATCAGAAATAGATTGGAAGGTTCTTGTAATGTATGCCTAACAATACAGTAATTAAATATATTTTAAGACTTGATCCTAACTATATTTTATATATCCATTTTTTTTTCAAAGGAGATACTATATCATCCTATATAATTTTCCCCAAAACCCCAGCAAGAGCACACAGTAATTCTTCTCACCAGGGATAAAGTGTTATTGCACAGTTTTTTTTTTTTAATAAATATAGAGGAGGCAATATGAAAATGAATCACTTTTCCTACTTTCTATAATTTAATTTTGTCCGTCTGTCCAAGGTAAAAATGAAGGGTTTAAATATCTGAAGTGTGGAACAAGATTTTAACATTTTGAATTATCATTCTGAGTATTTAAAAATTGAGTTACACTTCACTGGAGGACTGACAACCTGAGGACTTTTCTTTTCTCACATCATTCGTGTTATTATATAACATTTTTAGTATATTTTTGGAATATTACTGAAAAACAACTAGAAGGAAATATATATGAAATAGGTAAGTAGTTATCCATATTTAAAGGGATTAAAAAACCAAACAAGATGACAGGTAGGACAATACCACCACCATTGGAGCTCTTGCATACTGGTGATGAGGTGAGAAGCAGCTAAGACAGTGATGCCAAATCCTAGATGGGCCCATTCATAACTCTGCAACATTAGGCCACTTAATTAAACTTCAGTGCCGGGGTGCCTGGGTGCCTTAGTCGGTGAAGTGTCTGGCTTCACTTCAGGTCATGATCCCAGGGTCCTGGGATCCAGCGTTGCATTGGGCTCCCTGCTCAACAGAGTAGGCTTCTCCCTCTCCTTCTGCTCCTCCCCTCCCCCAACAAACTCTCGATCTCTCTCAAATCAATAAAATCTTAAAAAAAATAAAAATAAAAATATACTTCAGTGCCTCAGCCTCCTCATCTGTTAAATGGAATATTACTGTGAAGCACATCTACTTCCCAGGGCTTGTAAGTGGATTATATTCTAAGTGGCAGCAACAGAGGAAGCTGTCAATAAAAGTTAACTTTAGACCTCAAAGCCAGTCTATTAGTGAGACCAGAGTGAGTTGAATGGGAAATGGTATCTTCCTAGCTCATAATCTAAGAGTCTCTGTGCGTAAAATACTATGGGAATTAAAAAAAAAAAATATGTACAAAACTGCATTTTCATTACATATACATATATGTACAGGAACATTTCACATGTAGTTTTATATATATAATTTTTATGCATATCCAAAGTAGTTGGGAATGGAGGATGAGACTCCAAATGCTCAACTGAATTTCTTAAAAGGTGTGTATGTGTGTGATTCATGCTAACTGGTTTTTAATCTGAAGTTTGATTATAAAAATTTCAGGGTTTTTTTTTTTTTTAATTTTTTTTTATTTATTTATGATAGTCAGAGAGAGAGAGAGAGAGGCAGAGACACAGGCAGAGAGAGAAGCAGGCCCCATGCACCGGGAGCCCGACGTGGGATTCGATCCCAGGTCTCCAGGATCGCGCCCTGGGCCAAAGGCAGACGCCAAACCGCTGCGCCACCCAGGGATCCCAAAATTTCAGGTTTTCACAATGATGGAAATACAATGAATGCCACTGAACTATATATTTAAAAGTGGTTAAAATGGTAACTTTTATGTTATATATATTTTACTACAATTTTTTAAAGATTTATTATTATTATTATTATTATTATTATTCATGAGAGACACACAGAGAGAGGCAGAGACACAGGCAAAGGGAAAAGCAGGCTCCATGCAAGAAGCACAATGTGGGACTTGATCCCAGAACTGGGATCATGCCCTGAGCTGAAGGCAGCCACTCAACCACTGAGCCACCCAGGCATCCCATGTTTTACCACAATTTAACAAAATAAACAATGAGAAGTTTTAGAAGAGGTTTCTATTTAAGGGTGAGTCATAGAAGCCCCGGTGCTGGTGCACCCCCGGGTCTCTAACACCTAATCTGAGAAAGGACTACAATATTAGGGCATTTGCAGCTCCAATTAACAAGTGTATACAGGTTGCCCCCTTTGATGGCTGTTTCTAGTCTCTGGTATGTTTGCTGATTCCTTTGGGATCACGCCCAGCTGTTAGCCTACACTGACTAATTGTTTGCTGATTGCTCCATGGTCCCACGCCTACCCCCCACCCTGTTCTCTCTGATAAACTGACCTTCCTATGGTTTATCTTGTTGTTCTAATATATTTACCAGTGTCATCTTAATAACTTATCATCAAAATTTCCATCATTTTCAAATGCCCCATTAGACATGAACTTCCCCCACCTCCTTTGTTTTACATAGTCCTTTTGGTGAGGACTTAGGAGCTCTCTGTTCTGATAGCCTTCCAACCTTTCTCCCTGGGAAAACCTTGGAGCCACTGCTCTGGATCCTTGGATGGGCTCAATTGCTGGGTCTTCCCCACTTAGCTCTCCCATTCTAAAACTTCCTCCCAGTGAATGATCTGGAGTGGGAGTAATCAGGCCCATATTTGTAGCCTGTCCTGCCTACAGTAATGCCTCCATATAGTCAGCTTAGAGGGATATGATTACAGCCCAGTAGTACCCACTGCTAGTGGACTACAGGTGAGACTTGTTCCAGGACTTGATCTCAGGCAGAGGAGAATCACTGCTATTTGCTTGTCCCAGAGCCAGTCTGTGTTCAACAGTTGGTCTTTGCAGGGGGACCTGGGGAGGGTGCCAAGGTGCCAGGTCAACACTCCACCACCCTGGCTCCAGGCCCAAGATCTTTGAATTTGTTTGTCCTCTATTCCAACCACATGGAAGTCTACCTTTACTTTCTTCCAATCTTGCTTCCCTCAGCCTTGGAGGGAGAAGCTTCCTTCTGAACATGCTTTCTGGTAAAACCCCAGACCCTAAACCTCAGCATCTCAGTGTGGGTTTCCTGGGAAACACATCCTTGCCTGGAAGGGTCAGAGTGACACTGCAGAGGACCTGTCACGTTTACGTGCTGTGTAGGCTCAACTCTCCTAATCTCCAGAATCTGTGAATAAACTATATTACATGGCAAAGGGGCACTAAGGCTGCAGATAAAATTAGAGTTCCTAATTATGTGAACTAAGATAGGCAGATGACTTTATATTATCCAGGTAGGCCAAATCTTAAAGCAGAGGAAGGAGAGCTTGAGGGTCAGTTGCTTGAGAAGCAGTTACAGAAATAAAACATCACCCTGCTGGATGTGAAGGAGGAGAAAAAGGCTGTGTCCCAGGAGAGAGACATGAGCAATGTCAAAAATCTGGAAAGGTAAGGAAATAGATTCTTCCCTAGAGCCTCCAAAAGGAACACGGCCCTCCTCACACCTTGTTTTTAGCCAGGTGAAACTAACTTCAGACTTTTGATCTCTGGAATTGATAGGAAGCAGATTTCCTATAGCAGCAAAAGAAAATTAATATACTTTTTTTTTTTCTTTAACAGGTTGTATTTTAACTCTGTCACTGATGGTTTATCTATCTTCCTCCAGGGGTCTGTACCTTTCTCAAAAAGCAAAATTATGGGGTGCCTGGGTGGCTCTGTTGGTTGGGCATCTGCCTTCAGCTCAGGTGATGTTCCCAGAGTCCTTGGATGGAGCCAAGCCCCATGTTGGGCTCCTTGCTCAGCAGGGAGTTTGCTTCTCCCTCTCCCACTGCCCTGTCCCCCCACTCGTTTTTCTCTGTCTCTCAAAAATAAATAAATAAAATATTAGAAAAAAAAGCACAAAATTATAGCTCCTTCGAATATGGCCCCTAGTTCTCCTACACAGCAAGGTTCTTCAGGGTGGACAGCAAAATCTGATGTGCTTGTACACTGAGTTAATGAGAAGATAGATGAGATGATCTCTGCTTCTAACACTCTAATTATAGACAGCCAAAGGGGTTATTAAGGAGTATAACTTCTTCTCCACGTGAGACTGCCTGTTACCTGCCTATCCTATGCATAGAGGTTTTGGCCTTCCGAAGTCTCAAGTGTGGAAGAAACATTAACCCCAAGTACTATTTTGGTATCCAAACTCAAAAAAAGATGATTCTCCCACAATGTCCTTTTTCTCAAGTGACCCCAGTCTTTACATGAACCTATGTGCTTACTTCTTTGAAGATTCATTTTAGTGAGCATTATTAGAATCGCTATTATAAAACTGTACCCTCAATTTGGCAGAATTTTATTAAATAAATTTTTATTGAGAAGTTTCAGCATACATTTCATTTCTCAGCATCTTGTGGTTATCTTATGCTAACACTTCTAGAACCCAAATAATTTTCCCTCTCTCATCCCTGCTCTGTTCAGGAAGGGAAACAATTATAAACATGACTAAGACTACCTGAAGTCAATTTTAAAACAGAAAACAAAATAAAATTACACACACAGGTCTACAAGAGCATTACCTCCCCTTGAACAAATTAACTTTATCATTGTCAAAAAAAAAAAAAAATACAAGTTGTAGGCTGAGCAACTCGTCATAAGTTGAAGTGAATTTTGTCAGCTAGAAAACCTGTTTCTTGCTGTTTTATGAACAGATGAAGCAGGAAATAATTAATCTCAGCATCACGCCATTGGCAGTTTCAGAAGTAGACACAACAGAAAATGTCTGAATAGCTAATACTTTGGGGATGATTCAAAACTGCCATTAAAGTCTGCTTTGCATTACGGTGTGAAAACAGTGGGCATGTTATCCCCCAAAAGAAAAGGGGGTTGGAGGAAGAGTGAGAGCAGATTTATCTTCTATTGTAAAAACTGACGCCTTCGTTATATACTAGGTTCATTCACCAAGATCTTCTGCAATTGCTTCTGCTATGCAGAATCTTCTGTTTTGTTATAATGAAAAGATATACAGACTGAAAGAACGTAAACCCACTATTCATAGGATGGCTTTAGGAAATGTTACCTACTTCCTAAGTAGCATTTAGTTGAAAAGAATAGATATGAAAGAACAACAAATAAAAGGGTCAAATTGTGAAATTGTGTTGACTTGAAATGGTTTCTGTAAAGGCCAGAGGAAAGTGTGAGTGGGTCTCCCAGCACACGTTACACACTGGCCAACACTTCGAGTTCATCATTATTGGACTTCTAGGAATGATTCAAAGGGAATGGTTGTCCCAAGGCAACACTCCAAAGAGGAGGGAAGGGCAGTGGTCCTCCAGGTAAGGAAGATCCATCCGTGGGTTACAGGCATCGGGCTGCCTCTCACCGTGGGCGACGGCTGTGGCTCAGTTCCACCTGCTGGGATTCATAGGCTGCCTCTTTTCCTCTCTGCCTACCCATCTGTGCAAATGGGATTCAGTGTGATCTTAAGTCTGTCTGAAAATGAAATTCAGTTGCAAGGTAAGAACTGTTAATAGAAGTGAACAAATGGAATAAAAAGGTGTTGATATGCTAAGTTGTAAGCTAACTTCACATGGAGTATCTCTTTCTAATAGGAGAGTAACCTCTGGCTGTAAGAACTCTCATGTAATAGTGCTTTCCTGTGGTGAGTTCACCTGTGACCCAGGACACCACTGAGGCTTTATGCAGAGCTAGATGCACCTCGGTGCACGGCCAAGGTGAAAGAATGCTTAGTAGGTGTTAGGCTATGTATCTTTGCCTCTTTCAACTCAGGGAGCATATTTTAAATTGCATTTTCTCTCCTATAGACAATCATATTGATTTCAAGCACCAAAAAAGGCCACCTTTATAATTTCTTAGGTTGTATCCTCCATCAGACTAGCCACAGCTAAGGTCAGCTCCAGCTGTGAATCAACTTCCATGTCTGCTGAACGTATTAGAGGATCTTTATGGACTCTCTAGTGGGCAGCTGTCAGGCAAGTCCATCACAGTCACTGACAAGGCCAAAGACCCACCTTTTTATTTATGGAGAAGGAAACAAAACAAAACAACACAAGGAAAAAACAAATGTTCACATATCTGACAGGCTGCCTAAAAAAAAACTTATATGAGTTGAAATAAATTAAACAATTGAGAAGCTAATTATATGTGAGATCTTTGTTAAGAGTCACATCACCAACTTGACAGAGGCCAACCAACTTATGTCCACTTTGCTAGCAAAACAAACATCTACATGAACCTACCTTATTGTGTCTCTGTGAAAGTGCACATTTTTTAGATCTTATAAATAAAATGAATATTAATATTTAAAAGAGCAGCAGGGACTATATTTGATTGTTCAGAGGAGCAACAAAATGAATATTTAATATGGTGTCCACTTAGAGTACTCTAAATATAATTACTGGCATTTGTCCAACCAAAGGAAAAAAGTGGAGGAGGAAACTACATACTGCTTATTTTAATTAGGTGAAATTATGTGGTTCAATAAAGCATGACAGCCTGCATAATGAGAGGAGAGACCTATGTTTATGGGAGAATTATTGGTGACAAAAATGTTGGCAGTATTCATGTTTTACTGAGGAAGCTGAAAGCCACTGTTTTATCTTCTCATTCATGATTTCCTGCAATGCCTTTTTAAGATAAACTGATATCAGGCAGAAGAGGGAAAAGGGGGAAGTGTTTGTTTTCTGTGCTTAACAAAAATGAAGATAATATGTTTAGGGTATGTTGAAGGTGATCTAAAAGTTGCCAAAGAGCGTTTGTTTCCGGTTCTGCCTCCTGCATTCACCCCATAGTTTTCTCTCTCTGAACCTCTGTGGGATTCTTTCATATGTATTAGATACACATGCATATATATTATATGAATATACAGATATATGTGCTTGTTTTTCCTATTTTTGAAAAAAACATAAAGCGTTTGGAAAAGACAGAATGAAAAAGACAGAAGAGATTGAAAAATAGAATGATTATCACTCCATATTTCTTTCTTCTTTCTCTATCTTTGTTTAGAGACAGAGTGCTTAGTTTGTAGTTAGCATTCTATAATTTTAGTTACAATTCTATTTAATTTAAACCACATTTCATGGAGGTAGCCTGATTTGATATTAAAACTGTGAAGGAAGGAAACATTTTTTCCCAATTGCTAGCCCTTATACCACATTGCTTTAAAAATATATCTAAATACAGTGCCATAGGATAAAACATGGATATTGATAAATTCTGCTGTTTAAAAACTCCTGTCTGGAAAAATCATCATAATAACTTTTCAAAAGTGTTAAACTAAAGAAAGAATAACAAAGATCAAAATATTAGTTATATAATTTAATGTGTATACATTTTCTTTTTTTCTTTTTTCTTTTTTTAAAGATTTTTTATTTGTTTATTCATGAGAGACAGACAGACAAAGAGAGAGAGAGAGGCAGAGACACAGGCAGAGGGAGCAACAGGCTCCATGCAGGGAGCCCAACATGGGACTCCATCCCGGGTCTCCAGGATCACGCCCTGGGCTGAAGGTGGCGCTAAACCACTGAGCCACCCAGGCCACCCAATATGTATACATTTTCAAAATCAGGAAAAAAATACATTAATAGAAATTTGAAAATATGAGCATACAAATCACAAATGGAAAAAAAAAGGTCCAATAATGGATACAAATGGTTATATCCAATTATTCAAGAAACATAAACTAAGATATCCAATACATAAAATGTTTGTCTAACATATCTGTAAATTGAATCTACAATACGCAATATTTAGTGCCCTTAGGATCCATGACAAATAAATGATCATTTTTCCCTAATAGGAAAGCATAAATTATGTTGACTTTTCAGAAGGCAATTTGGTAATGTATGTACAATAAATATTTTTAGTAAGTGATTATTTGTGTTCAAAACACTTTAAGGAATTTGTCTCTTGGGATTAATGAAGCACATTACTTGCTGGTTAGGGTTTCCTTTTTTACATTATTGTTTACAAGGGTGAAAAACAAAACCAACCAAAAAGAAATTAGTTTGAAAAATTAGGATTTTCTAATATAGTGTTATAAAAATGATTCCATTTAACTTTAAGGAGATATGTTTCAAAATATATTGTTAAATATAAAAAGCTGGTTATAAAAAGTGTGTGCATTAGGAGATTTCTTTGTATTTTATAACATCCTAAATTGGATATGCTTCCATCGTTTGTGGGTGGTGAAATATTTTTTATTTTCTTCTTATTTTCCAAATAAATTTTATGTGATAACTTTTAGTTTTTCCTTATTTTTTTTTTAAATTAAGAAAAAGATGACTAGAGAGTTACAGGTGAAAAGAATGAGAGTTGATCAAAAGCATGTGTTTAGGGCAGCCCTGGTGGCTCAGCAGTTTAGCGCCGCCTTCAGTCTAGGGCCTGATCCTAGAGACTCGGATCAAGTCCTAGGTTGGGCTCCCTGCGTGGGGCCTGCTTCTCCCTCTGCCTGTGTCTCTGCCTCTCTCTCTCTCTGTGTGTCTCTCATGAATAAATAAATAAAATCTTTTTTTTTTCTAGGCGTGTGTTTATATATTTATATTTATTGTATATACTTATTTATATAAAAATAAATTATATATAACAAAAACTACACCCTCAGTGGTACCTGAAGCTAGGTGAGCAAGCCCTCGTGGCTGTGTTCCACCACCAAGCTCTGCATCAAGTAAGATTAGGACAAGAGAAAGTGGCAAGAAGAGAAGGGATGCCAGCAACCAGAGTGAAGCTAGCATAAAAGAATGAATTTCCTCCCACCTTGAAATCAATGAAGAAATAAGGATGCTTTCAGAACCCAAATCACAGTCCACAGGCAACACACTTGAAAGATGGCCTTTGGAAGTGGCAGGTTTCAAAGTCTATGTCTCTGGGGAGAAGAAGGCAAAGAGGGAAGGGTGACTCACTCTTTACCAAATGATGAAAATGAAAAGAAGCAAAAGAGGAAAATAGATGGTCTTCAATGAACAAAATAACCCAAATGAAAAAAATTTACAACTTCTCAAAACCACTACCAAAAAAAAAAAAAAATCCATTAAGAATCAGGATTTTTTTATGCTAACAGAAGAGTATATCAATGAATCAGAGTCCTTATAAACTGCACCAATAACAAAAGTGAACAGGGGGAAAAAAATAAATCCATAAAGGTTTATTAGAAACAACCAGAAAATTATGTCAAACACATATCAAATGATGAAAATTGCCCTCCAAAACAATTCATCTTGAAGCAGAGCAAAACTGTCAGGCTACAATTCAAACTAAATTAAATGCACTCAAGGACATGTAAAGCACCTTGAATAGAAATTCAAAACTAAAAGGAAAGGAGACTAAAAATGAGAATTTATTGAACTTAAAAGAAATGCAGAAGAAATGACAAAATTATCTAAAAAATGACTAAATTTCAAGACACTCAAGTGAACATATTCAAAAGATAACTTTCAAATGATCTTTGAAGAAAAGTAGGAAAATAACCCAGGGAATAAGAATGTGATAAAGGAAAAAATATTCCAAAAGTTTAAGGAAAACATAGCAGAAATAAAAGAGCCAAAGGAGGGAAAGGATTTCTATTGTTGGTACCCCTGGGAAATAGTAACAAAACAGTGACACAGAACTAGTATTGGCATTGCAATCTAAGAAAACTTTCTAGAAATAAGACCTGAATCAATACATTGGAAAGACCCACAACATGCATGAGAATTTTAGCTCCTAGCAAGAAACTCTGAGACAAACACTCATAATACCATTAGATTTCAAAGATAAAAAGCCTTTAAGTATTTGTAAGGGTATATTATGAGTTTAAAATTACATGGCAAGAGACACTTGGGTGGTCAGTGGTTGAGCGTCTGCCTTTGGCTCAGGTCCTGATCCTGGGTCCTGGGATCAAGTCCAGCATTGGGCTCTCTACAGGAGGCCTGCTCTCCTCTGCCTATGTCTTTGCCTCTCTTTCTGTATCTCTCATGAATAAATAAATACAATCTTAAAAAAAAATCACATGGCAAATGAAGTTTTGAGGAAAAAGAGTAACAACAGAAACACAGACTCATATTTCTTCCAATGGTAAATGCAGGGTCCTTCCCTGAGGCTTCGATGTCTTCTCCATTTATAATATGCCAGTGCAATGGGATAGGATAATATTCAGATGATATTCTCATGTTAATAAATTTACAATTTTCTATTCAATTCATTCACATTTCTTATCAAGAAATACCTACAACTAATCTGTGATAGTATTTATTATTGAAATGGTAAAAGTAACAAATTTATATAAACATCAACTTACTATTTCCAATACTTCAACTCAGTTTTGAATTCAGATGTAACATTGTGTGAAGTACAAAATTGTTGGAAGTTTAAGATTTGAAATACTCAAATATCTGTATATAGGATTTGTGATGTTAAAACTACCTATTTTCTGTTGAAGTAAGATGGTATCCCAGAGTATCATTATATGGAGGTGGGAAGGGGTTATATCAACAATCCTTATAAGCTCAGAAGACTAACAAGGTAAGAGAACTTTGCATGGGATTTTCCCAAATAGCTCTTTCCTGAATATACATTCTACTTCTTACCAAAAAGCAAATCATCTTCCAGCATCTTCTGAATAAGTTGAAAATCATTCTTATTCAGCTGGTACTTGATTTTAATATCAATAATCATTAAACAGTACAGGTATCCCCACTATCTGAAAATAGAGCATTCCATGAAAACTTTAATAAACCAAAATGGCAGAAAGTAAAGGAGAAATTATGGTTTCTTTACACGGAAAAATGAGCATTCCTAGACCCAAAAAAATCACCTTTCCTAGGCTTTTATGATGCCTTAGTAAACATCTTGCAAATGGATACACAAAATACATCCTGACAATGCCCAGATGCTCACAGGCAAAGTTTGAAGATGGACAGCTTAATGCTGAGATGCTAAGTGTAGTTCTGGGGAAAGGTGCTTGGCAGCGCTATTCTTACTGCTAGGGGTGAGCACTGGCTCTATGAGGGCTCACCATAAAGACTGAACACTCTGTTTTTCACCTTTTTTATAAAAGCAAAAATCCTTTTTGGATTTCTTTCAGTTAGCAAAAAAAAGGAATCATTATTGTTTTAGAGAGAGTGTGTCCGCACAGGCACACACATGAGTTGGGGGAGGGGCAGAGGGAGAGGGAGAAAGAGAATCTTAATCAGGCTCCAAGAGCTGGTTGGATGGGGTGGGGTTTGGGGGGCAATCTCACAATCCTGAGATCATGACCTGACCTGAAATCAAAAGTCAGATACTCAACTGACTGAGCCACCCAGGCAACCGACAAATAAAGGAATTAATGTAGGCCTTTCATAGGAGCGAATTGGCATAAAACAAACTTTTATGAAGTAGGGGATAACCATAAAGGGAAAATATTTCATAATAAATAACAGCAAATGATTCTTCCATTAACTGTACTATAGTTAACCTTCACAAAGGAGGAATGAGAGAAAGTATAAATGAAATAAACCTCATCTTGACTTTAACCATTTGGAATCATTTAACCATATTGCAGTTTTCGTACAATATTTAATTTTCTCATTACATTGTTGTGCACATAATTTGAATTAACTCATAAGAGAAAAAACAAATTAGATTTTTTAATTGTCTAAATTTACTGTATGTGGTGGTATTTTAAAATCACAATATAGATTATTTTTATTATCTAACCTTTTCTAGACAATATTACTATAACTTCTACACTATCAGCCTACCAACTACCAATCATCTTCCCTCTCCATGTACCCTCCCCACATAGTTACCTACATTCATATATATATTGGTCTATACATTTACTTAATTTCAAAATATTAGAACTATCTGGGAAGTTAATTTTGCAGTATAATAAATTCATAGCAAAGGAAAGTGAATCACAGGACAGTACGACATGCACATATGATTTTGCAACCACCTCAGTTAACCTGATCCCTAGGACTAGTACTGTTTTATGCTAACTACTTCTTCACTATTAGAAGCACTATTCTACATTTAGGACATTTGAAGCCTTAAGTCATATTTTGAGCTCAACTTGAACTTAGTCTTGCATGAATTCTGCAAGTTCTTATCCAGAATTTTATAAGGAAACCTTAGCTGTTACTGAGCTGCTCTAGTGAGCTATCTGAAAAAATTTTCAAAGTGACCACGTTAATGCACTTGTTCCTTGACCTCACAAGGATCATGAGAGATGAGAAGCTAGAAATGAATATGATGACTAGAACTTCTATCTTACTAAAATCCCCGTGTTTAAAGTATGACCCTGCTGACTGGGATGTTGTTGCAAGGGTCCAAACTACTTCAATAGAGAATTGTAAATCAGCTTGTTACTCCTTTTATCACAAATTTTTTTATTGTGTGTAGGTATCAACTTCTCAGATTTTGAAAACTACAGAGTAATCTTGAGCATTTCACTATAATGAAGTTCCAGTAGAAGATGAGTGGTACCTGCATTCAAGCCTCATGATGGCTTTGACTGTCATTATCTTCCCACACTAGTGTCTCTGGCATTTACCATCCTTCTTAGAACATAGCAAGGAAGCACCATAAATATTTGTTAAATAAATAAACAAACTGATTTCTTCTTTTTTACTATGGACATATATATTCACACTATAATTTAAAATATAAAACAATTACCTGCCAGATAATATTTACAGAAAGTTTACTTTTTATTTGTGTAGTACATAAACAAAAGACTGACTAGTATTCACACTACATCTATTTATCTTTTATATCATACTTAAAACCAAGCTTATTTAATCTTGACCTTTAAAACCCATGGAGCCATCAATAATTTTCCTTCCTGGTAATTGTTGTTACTAATTAAAATAAAAAAAATTATCACATCAATCATAGATAATAGCACAACTAATTGATGGGAGATGCTTTTCTAAAAATGTTGTTGTGCAATTCATTTGATTGGGCTAATTATCCCTATTTTCCTTGACCACTTCCCCGTTAATTCCCACCTAACAGTAATGACAATTACCATGAGACAATTACCTCGAAGAGAGGTTTAGTTGTTGGTCTTGTGCCCGAGTCCGCTGATAGAAAGCTGGAAGTTTCAGCACATGGGTCATTTTGTTGCACCAAGGAAATCTGTACCAGCAACCACTCCCTCACTTTTAGTGGTAGGGTGGCTAAAACTCAGCAAAAGAAGGTCTCCACATGACACTCAGGTTAAAGTGCTAACAGATTTTAGTTCCTGTGATTATTTTTGGTACAGAATTGATGAAAGAGAACAGCCAGCAAAACAATGCAAAGAATCAAAATTGAGGATTTGAGATGAATGTGCCGTTCTCTGGCATTTCGGATACCCATCCTTAACATTTGGTTCTTGACCTGACCTCACTAGGCCCAGGGCTGAGCTTCTGAGCAGTTCAGGATTTCAAGATGGTCTGCCCTCCTCAAGGGTCCCTGCGGGGTCCCTCTGGGAGAAGCGTTCATTCAAGAATTCTGAGAACAAGAGCCTATTCATAATAACTTCAATTCCCCAGGGTCAATATGCAACCGGCCGTTTCCAGTGGTCCTTGGCTTGCCTGGCAGGCAGCTGTGGCCCGAAAGCTGCCCTGAAACCAAGCTAAACTGTCCTCAGTGTCTGTCTCCGAATGACAGCAGCAAGAGGATATTTTCTGATAATTGGTTTTTTGAGCAACCAGACCCAGGAGCTGACTCTTGAACAAATAAAGCCTTGTCAGGATTAAACCTCCATTAGTAACTCATAAGAAATTTCTGTCAAGTTTGTGTGTGTGGTTTTGATAGAACAAAAGAACATTAATTTCCTGACTACAAGACCTCGTATGCTTTAACTTTATTCTTATATGGTACTCTAAAAAAAAAAAAAAGTAAATAACATCTTTCCAACAAATATATTTATGGTCTGGCATGAGATTCATGCATAAGAATTGAAAATTACCATGACGCTGATGGCATTCTGTAAATTGATTGAGAATCTCTCAATCTCTTCAGTGCTCTTACAGCTAGAAAGTTCTTGCTGTAGGTCAGAATACGGTATGGAAAGAGCATATAAGAAATAAACCAATCAAGGAATCCAGTTGGATTAAAAACAATGTTCAGTGTAGCAAAACCCAAGATAGAATGTTTCAAATCAAAAGTGAAAACCAACCCAAATGGCTTAACTTAAAGTCTGCTATATAGCCTTATTAAGGAGCTAAATGTGTTGTAGTCACATCCATTTTAATGTTTATGATACATTATAAACATACATGTTTTATGCATTATGAAAGTCTCCTTTGATCTCTCCTGAAAAAACCACAAGACCTTATTGATGACTGCTTCAGCTTGACAGTTTTTTGGAAAAAATCCATTCAGGCTCACAGAGAGTTACATGCTATCATTTTGAGAAAATTTATTTGGGAAAAAAAAAATGTTTTACCTAAGATAGTTTGAGAATTTAAATGGGGACTTTCTATAATGCTGTTGTTGCTTTTAATTGTGTGTGTAGGACTCAAATTTACAAAAAAAAAATAAATATTTACCATGATTATTGCTAACTATTCAAAACTTCAGTAGTACACACACGGTGCTGATACATGCTTCTTTTGTGTATTTGTTTTTTCAGTGTGCTGGCTTTTACAAGTAATAGTATTGTTTATATACCTCTTCATTTCTAAAAATTCCCCTGGTCTCCTGTCCTTCTCTCCCATCTCCTGCATATAGTGTACCTTCTTTAAATGATTTCCTAGGGTTGAAGCCCTCCTTGTGGCTAAGCTTACAGCCATGGACCTCGGTGCCATTTTATGCCATGCCATGTCCCTAGGTCTAGAATAATGCCTGACATCTAAAGCCACTCAAATAATATTTGTCAAATGACCAAATATCTGACCTTTTGGATGAACAGAACAACGGAAAGTGTATTTGTCAGTGTAGATGACAATGAAAAGGCTGAGGTGCTCTTGGGAAAACTCAGAAAAGTGTAGGCAAGAATATCACCCTGACGGGACGTCTGGGTGGGTCAGCGGTTGAGCATCTGCCTTCAGCTCAGAATATAATCTTGAGTCCCGGGATTGAGTCCCATATTAGGCTCCCTGCATGGAGCCTGCTTCTCCCTCTGCCTGTGTCTCTGCCTCTCTGTGTCTCTCATGAATAAATAAATAAAATCTTAAAAAAAAAAAAAAAGAACATCACCCTTACAACCCCATGCAATTTATAGTGTAGGATGGGAACAATCTGTCTTTTAAGGCCTATGCTGATATAGTCATATATGAAAAATATTTCTGAGAAGGCAAGAAAAATGGTTTAGGCACAAACCATTTCTAAATTTCAAGCAAGTCTTCAGGCTGTCAAGCTGCATAAATACACACAGTTTGGGGGGGGGGGGAAGAACGTATGTGTGAATGAGTTTGGTTACCAATTCATTTCACATAAACAAACTTTGATCTCAATGGTAGACTATAGTTGAATATATTTGTATATCCACCATGGAACTTTGCCATAACAGAATCTCCATGACTATCCTTAATTAATTGATTCCACTAGCTAGTTAGCATATCTCATTTAGAGGTTAAAGAAACCAAGAAATTGAGAGTTTTCTGTGTTCCAGTTACCATCACATAGGCAATTTAATTAAATTCCCACAACTACCATAAGGGATGAACTGAGAAGGGAAAGTCACCTTTATTGATCATATTTATGGACGAGCACACTCTTCAGGTAATTATATGCATATATATGTATGTAGAAGGAGGGAAAGAGAGAGGAGGGGGAGGGATGCAGGGAGGGAGGAAAGAAGACAGGGGAGATGAATGGGAGACAGGGGTGTGTAGGAGAGCGAAAAGAGAGTGTCAAAAGGAGGGATGGATGGAGAAGGGAAGAAAAGAAAATAAATAAAAAGAAGAGGAGAGGAGTAAAGTCCTTGGAAGAAGTCTCCACACTGACTACAAGTCTGTCTGGACATTAGAACCGGAGACCAGGGATAGCCTTAACATCTTGTAGTCAAAAGTGGGCAGCCTGGGTGGCTAAGCAGTTTAGTGCCTGCCTTCGGCCCAGGGCATGATCCTGGAGTCCTGGAATCAAGTCCCACATCGGGATCCCTGCATGGAGCCTACTTCTCCCTCTGTCTATTTCTCTGTCTCTCCCTCTCTGTGTCTCTCATGAATAAATAAATAAATAAAATCTTAAAAAAAAAAAACTGGGATAGTTAGCATAAAGTGGTGAATTGAGATGATATACCCCAGCAGATATTGGTGACGCATCTAAGAGCATAAGAAAGAAATGTGTAGGGAGTATTGCCAACTGGCTAGTGCAGAATCTAGGATAGGGACTCTCACCCTGGCAGGTAGAATGCTGGAGCCCCTCCTGACACAACCCACAGCAAGGCTGTAGAATATATCTATCTCATCACCTTCATTCTACAGGTAAGAAGATTAATATTCCACAAGAATAAAAGTATTGCTAGTCATGGACTATAACCAAACCTGATGTATTGGTTGAAAAGTCTAAGGTCGAGAGGAGTGTTGGATAGAGTGAGGTTCAGGTCACATGCATGTTGGTATGTTGACAGCTTCTGTGGCCAGCGTGTAATATCACAATGGAACTTAAATAAGAAGGTATTATGATGTTTGTGTTAGTTTTCTATTGCTGAGAAGACATTACCCCAAGCTTAGTGGTTAAAACAGCCAACATTGATCATCATATAGCTTCTGAGGTCAGTGTCTGGGTGAGGTTCAAATGAGATTTCAGCCCACAGCCTCACGAGGCTACAATCAAGGTGTCTTTTGTGACTGTGATCTCATCTGATACATGGTGTCCTCTTCTTAGCTTACTGGCAATTGGCAGAATTGATTTTTTTTGTGGCTATAGGATTGAGGCCTTCAGCTTCCATAGACATCCACCATTCTCTGCTGTGTGGCTCTCCTCACACAATGCATTTTACCTCTTCAAGGCCAGTAGTAGAGTATCTTTCTTGTTTGGTCTTTGACCTTTTGACTGCCTTTTGAAGGACTCGCCCGATTAAGCCAGAGCCATCCAGGATAATCTCCTTTTTGATTAACATAAAGTCCACTGATTAAGGGCTTTGGAAGAGTTCCAAAATCCTCTCAACTTTGCCATAGAAGGTCATCGATCAGGAGAACGAGCTCCCCTCCCATCTTCACCAAACCGTCTTGGTTAGAAGCAAGTTAAAGCTCCTGCCCATACTCAGAGAGAGGATAGTACACAGGCATGGCACATGAGGAATTATATGAGAATTCTACAAGGTATATAATACATACAGTTTAAGACTCTCCTGCTTATATAATGTCTGTGAAGCTTTCACATCCCCTGCCTCATCCATGGGTACCTGAGAGTTGAGAGAACTCTAGTTCCTACTTCAATGTGATAAAAGTATAACTAGGTGCCTGAATTTCTTAAAATTAAAAGATCTTGAAGTAAAACTGGTAACTTAAAAACAAAACAAAACAAAACAAAACCCTCTATCTATAAAGAGTTGCTTATTCTTATCATCCTTGATTTAACAGTCAACACAAAGTGACAGTCCAGGAGCAGAAGAAGGGGACATTTACTTTGTCAAAATGAAAATTTACTTCCGTTCTTATAGCTATAACTTCTGCTTTTAAAATACCGCAGTGATCAGGTAATTCCAGCTAAATGTTTTCTACTGAAAAAGTGGATCACACATCGACCATATCTCCTGGACACTTGTCTGAAATTCAGGATTTCAAACTTCATGTCAGACCTATGAATTCAGATTTTATTTTTTTTTGTAAGAAGACCTAGGGGAGTTTTTGCACCTTAATGTTTGAGAAGTGCTATCTGAAAAATCTTACCCTAGGTTACATAATCGCTTTGCCTTTGAATAGTCTTTCCTTCATTTGTTGATTTAAAATAAAATATATAGCAAAGTTCTTTAAATTTCCTTTTAGACATTTAGCAATATCTGCATAAACTTGCTTGACTAAGTTTGGAATCACAGAAGGGAAATTGAAAGAATAGAGAGATGAGTATGTTTCTTCTTTCTTTTTTTCTTTATTCCTCTTATTTTGACAGGACACTCAAGAGAAGTCATAGACCTCACTCCATCCTACTCCAAGCAGAGAAAGATAATATTTAGGTTAAGCTATAAAGTCAAACTGGAAATGCCATACTAGCCAGAAGAGAATCAGATGAATGAAGGAATATTTTCAGGTTGCCAAGTTAGTCTTTTCAACTTCTTTAGTCATTAAGAAAAAAGGAGAAAACATAAGACAGCACAATACCATGCATCTTTCTCACCATTGCAAGGGACTCTACACTTCATTGGGCTCAGCAAAAGTTTTGAGTCATCTATGATGTGACACACTGCAGTTATTTGAAGTCAGAATTCAAAGGACATTTTTGCATTAAGAAATTCCTCTAAAACAACAGAAAAATTATCCAATAAGTACAATAAAGATTCAGAGTTTATGGTTCTATGAGCCATTAAGTTTTTTTAAAGATATTTGAAGCTGACTAGCTTGACTTTATTTTTTTTGTATAAATATATATATTTTTTATTGGAGTTCATTTTGCCAACATATAGCATATCACCCAGTGCTCATTTCATCAAGTGCCCCCCTCAGTGCCCATCACCCAGTCACCCCATCCCCCCACCCACCTCCCTTTCCACTACCCCTTGTTCATTTCCCAGAGTTAGGAGTCTCTCGTGTTCTGTCACCCTCACTGATATTTCCCACTCATTTTTTCTCCTTTCTCCTTTATTCTGTTTCACTATTTTTTTATATTGCCCAAAAAGAATGACCATATAATGTTTGTCCTTCTCCTGTTGACTTACTTCACTAAGCATAATACCCTCCAGGTCCATCCACGTAGAAACAAATGGTGGGTATTTGTCGTTTCTTTCTTTCTTTTCTTTCTTTCTTTCTTTCTTTCTTTCTTTCTTTCTTTCTTTCTTTCTTTCTTTCTTTCTAAAGATTTATTTACTATTTATTCATGATACACATAGAGAGAAAGAGAGAGAGAGGCAAGTCTCTGCCTCCTGTGTCTACAGGAGGAGGGAGCCCGACGTGGGACTCAATCCGGGGACTCCAGAATCGCACCCTGGACCAAAGGCAGGTGCCAAACTGCTGAGCCACCCAGGGATCCCAGTATTTGTCGTTGCTAATGGCTGAGTAATATTTCATTGCATATATAGACCACACCCTCTTTATCCATTCATCTTTCGATGGACACCGAGGCTCCTTCCACAGTTTGGCTATTGTGGACATGGCTGCTATTAACATTGGGGTGCAGGTGCCCCAGCATTTCACTGCATATGTATCTTTGGGGTAAATCCCCAGCAGTGCAATTGCTAGGTTGTAGGGCAAGTCTATTTTTAACTCTTTGAGGAACCTCCACACAGTTTTCCAGAGTAGCTGCACCAGTTCACATTCTCACTAACAGTGCAAGAGGGTTCCCCTTTCTCCACATCCTCTCCAACATTTGTTGTTTCCTGTCTTGTTAATTTTCCCCATTCTCACTGGTGTGAGGTGGGATCTCATTGTGGTTTTCATTTGTATTTCCCTGATGACAAGTGATGCGGAGCATTTCCTCATGTGCGTGTTGGCCATGTCTATGTCTTCCTCTGTGAGATTTCTGTCCATGTATTTTGCCCATTTCATGATTGGATTGTTTGTTCCTTTGGTGTTGAGTTTAATAAGTTCTTTATAGATCTTGGATACTAGCCCTTTATCTGAAAGGTCATTTGCAAATATCTTCTCCCATTCTGTAGGTTGTCTTTTAGTTTTGTTGACTCTTTCTTTTGCTGTGCAGAAGCTTTTTATCTTGATCATGTCCCAATAGTTCATTTTAGCTTTTGTTTCCCTTGCCTTCATAGATGTATCTTGCAAGAAGTTGCTGTGGCCAAGTTCAAAAAGGGTGTTGCCTGTGTTCTCCTCTAGGATTTTGATGGATTCTTGTCTCATATTTAGATCTTTCATCCATTTTGAGTTTATCTTTGTGTCTGGTGTAAGAGAGTGGTCTAGTTTCATTCTGCTGCATGTGGCTGTCCAATTTTCCCAGCACCATTTATTGAAGAGACTGACTTTTTTTTCCAGTGTATAGTCTTTCCTGCTTTGTCAAATATTAGTTGACCATAGAGTTGAGGGCCCATTTCAGGATTCTCTATTCTGTCCCATTGATCTACGTGCCTGTTTTTGTGCCAGTAGCACACTGTCTTGATGACCACAGCTTTGTAGTACAACCTGAAATCCAGCATTATGATGCCTCTGGCTCTGTTTTCCTTTTTCAATATTCCCCTGGCTATTTGGGGTCTTTTCTGATTCCACAGAAATCTTAAGATGATTTGTTCCAAGTCCATGGTATTTTGATAGGGATTGCATTAAATGTGTAAATTGCCCTGGGTAGCATTGATGTTTTCACAATATTAATTCTTCCAATCCATGAGCATGGAATATTTTTCCATCTCTTTGTGTCTTCCTCAATTTCTTTCAGAAGTGTTCTATAGTTTTTAGGGTGTAGATCCTTTACCTCTTTGGTTAGGTTTATTCCTAGGTATCTTATGCTTTTGGGTGCAATTGTAAATGGGATTGACTACTTAATTTCTCTTTCTTCAGTCTCATTGTTAGTGTATAGAAATGCCATTGATTTCTGGGCATTGATTTTGTAACCTGCCACACTGCCGAATTGCTGTATGAGTTCTAGAAACCTTGGGGTGGCATCTTTTGGGTTTTCTATGTACAGTATCATGTCATCTGTGAAGAGGGAGAGTCTGATGTCTTCTTTGCCAATTTGAATGCCTTTTATTTCTTTTTGTTGCCTGATTGCTGAGGGTAGGACTTCTAGTACTATGTTGAATAGTAGTGGTGAGAGTGGACATTCCTGTTGTGTTCTTGATCTTAGGGGGAAGGCTACCAGTGTTTCCCCATTGAGAATGATATTTGCTGTGGGCTTTTTGTAAATGGCTTTTAAGATACTGAGGAACATTCCTTCTATCCCCACACTCTGAAGAGTTTGATCAGGAATGAGTGCTATATTTTGTCAAATGCTTTCTCTGCATCTATTGAGAGGATCATATAGTTCTTGTTTTTTTCTCTTGTTGATATGATCTATCACATTGATTGCTTTACAAGTGTTGAACCAGCCTTGTGTCCTGGGGATAAGTCCTACTTGGTCATGGTGAATAATCTTAATGTGCTATTGTATCCTATTGGCTAGTATCTTGGTGAGAATTTCTGCATCGGGGTTCATCATAGGTATTGGTCTATAATTCTCCTTTTTGGTGGGGTCTTTGTCTGGTTTTGGAATTAAGGTAATGCTGGCCTCATAGAATGAAAGTATTCCATCACTTTCTATCTTTCAGAAAAGCTTTAGTAGAATAGTTTTCTTCTTTAAAAGTTTTATAGAATTCCCCTAGGAAGTCATCTGACCCTGGACTTTTGTGTCTTGCGAGATTTTGATGACTGCTTCAATATCCTCCCTAGTTATTGGCCTGTTCAGGTTTTCTATTTCTTCCTGTTCCAGTTTTGGTAATTTGTAGTTTTCCAGAAATGCATCCATTTCTTCTTGATTGCCTAATTTATTGGTGTATAGCTGCTCATAATATGTTTTTAAAATCGTTTGTATTTCATTGGTATTGGTGGTGATCTCTCCTTTTTCATTTGTGATTTTATTAATTTGAGTCTTTTTTGTTTTAATAAGGCTGGCTAATGCTTTATCTATCTTACTAATTCTTTCAAAGAACCAACTCCTGGTTTTGTTGATCTGTTCCACTGTTCTTCTGGTCTCTATTTCATTGAGTTCTGCTCGAATCTTTATTAACTCTTCTGCTTGGTGTAGGTTTTATTTGCTGTTCTTTCTCCAGTTACTTTAGGTGAAAGTTTAGCTTGTGTATTTGAGTTTTTTCCAATTTTTGAGGGATGCTTGTATTTCAATGTGTTTCCCTCTCAGGACTGCTTTTGTTGTATCCCAAAGATTTTGAATGATTGAATCTTCATTCTCATTAGTTTCCATGAATCTTTTTAATTCTTCTCTAATTTCCTGGTTGACCCTTTCATCTTTTAGCAGGATGGTCTTTAACCTCCACATGTTTAAATTTCTTCCAAATTTCTTCTTGTGATTGAGTTAGAGTTTCAAAGCATTATGGTCTGGGGACAATCCCAATCTTTTGGTATTGGTTAAGAGCTGATTTGTAACCCAGTATGTGGTCTATTCTGGAGAAAGTTCCATGTGCACTTCAGAAGAATGTGTATTCAGTTGGGTTTGGATGTAAAGTTCTGTAAATATTTGTGAAATCCATCTGATCCAGTGTATCATTTACAGCTCTTTTTCTTTGGAGATGTTGTGCTTAGAAAATCTGTCATTTGCAGAAAGTGCAATGTTGAAGTCTCCCAGTGTTAGTGTATTGTCTAAGTATGTCTTTACTTTGGTTATTAATTGATTGATATACTTGGCAGCTCCCACATTAGGAGCATAAATATTCATGATTGTTAGGTCCTCTTGTTGGATAGATCCTTTAAGTATGATATAGTGTCCCTCTTCATCCCTTACTACAGTCTTTGGGATAAACTTTAATTTATCTGACATGAAAATTGCTACCCCAGCTTTCTTTTGAGGACCGTTTGAATGATAAATGGTTCTCCGCCCTTTCATTTTCAGGCTGGAGGTGTCCTTAGGTCTAAAATGAGTCTCCTTTAGACAGAAAATAGATGGGTATTGCTTTTTTATCCAGTCTGAAACCCTGCGTCTTTTGATGGGATCATTAAGCCCATGTTCAGAGTTACTTTTGAAGTATATGAATTTAGTGTCATCATAATACCTATTCAGTCCCTGTTTTTGTGCCTTATTTCTTTGGGCATCCTCTTTCTTTTACAGAGTCCCCCTTAGTATTTCTTGCAGAGCTGGTTTGGTGGTCACATATTCTTTCAGTTTCTGCCTATCATAGAAGCTCTTTATCTCTCCTTCTATTCTGAATGAGAGCCTTGCTGGATAAAGTATTCTTGGCTGCAGGTTCTTCTCATTTAAGACCCTGAATATATCCTACCAGCCCTTTCTGGCCTGCCAGGTCTTTGTGGAGAGGTCTGCTGTTAATCTAATATTTCTCCCCATATGAGTTAGGGATCTTTTGTCTCTTGCTGCTTTAAGGATTTTCTCTTTATCTTTGGAATTTGCAAGTTTCACTACTAAATGTCTAACATTTCACTATTAAATGTTGAACTTTTTAATTGATTTTAGGGGGGATCTCTCTATCTCCTGGATCTGAATGCCTGTTTCCCTCACCAAATTAGGGAAGTTCTCAGCTATGATTTGTTCAAATATGCTTTCTGGTCCTCTGTCCCTTTTGGTGCCCTCTGGAACCCCAATTAAACTTAGATTTTTCCTTCTGAGGCCGTCATTTATTTCCCTTAAATTTTCCTTATGGTTTTTGTTTTTCTCTTTTTTCCTCAGCTTCCTTCCTTGCCATTAACTTGTCTTCTATATCATTCACTCTTTCTTCTACCTCATTAACCCTCATCATTAGGACCTCTGGTTTGGATTGCATTTCATTTCATTGATTTTTAATTTTGGCCTGATTAGTATTTAATTCTACAGTCATGAAGTCTCTTAAATCCTTTATGCTTTTTTTCCAGAGCCACCAGTAGCTTTATAATTGTGCTTCTGAATTGGCTTTCTGACATCGAATCGTAATCCATATTCTGTAACTCTGGCAGAGAGTACTGTTTCTGATTCTTTCTTTTGTGGTGAGTTCTTCTTTCTAGTCATTTTGCACAGTACAGAGTGGCTAAAAACAAATTGTACTTGGAAAAGGAAGGAAAAAACAAAACAAACAAACAAAAAACAGGGAGGGGTACCCTCTGGTTCTACGTACTGCAAATCCCTCTACTTCCCTGGGAGCTTTCTAGCACTGCTCCACCAATAACTTGCTCTTCCCCTGTCCTTCCAGTTGGTCGTCTGGGAGAGGGGCCTGCTGTACTGATTCTCAGGTGTGTGCGTGGCTCAGTGGGAGCTGTTTATCCTGTGAGGCCCTTGTTCCCTGGTGGCCCTGCTCCATCCCAGGCACAGGGTGACACCAGGAGAAACAACTGCACTGGTGGGGGCAGCTCTCCAGCTCTGGAGTCAGCTCCAGTAGTAACTACCACAGCTCACAGTCCGCACTGGCCTAGATTCTCCTGGTTGGCAGGGGCTCTGTCCTGCACAGCTCCAGGGCCCCCGGCGGCAGGATGGCCCTCGCTGTCCTGTGCCCTCCCAGCCTCTGCCTGTCCTGGGGGGAGGACAGGATCCTGGGCTGTGTCCCCCGGTGCCCTGGGGTCCAGGGCCTGTGCTGCCCAAAGGCAGCAGGGTGCAGCCCTCTCTGTCTGGAGCCAATGCCTGAGCTTCTCCCCGAGGCCTCACCTGGCGGCTCCAGCCCTTTACCGAGCTCGGCCTGTGGTGTGTGGCTGCTCTCCTGGGTGCACTTCTTCTGTTAGTGACCCCAGGAGCCTGGAGACTCCACTGCCCCTCCTGCGGTTCTGCCCTGTTTCCCTGCAAGCACCTTTATATCCTGGAAGAATCTTGCGTGGATTTTTAAAGTTCCTGCTTCTCTGGGACTGGGCTTTCCTGTCCCTGAGGCTCTTGCCACCTGGCCTTAGCCCGGCTCCTCACGGGGGCCCTCCCCAACTGGATTCTTTTTTATTTATTTATTTTTTAATTAATTTATTTTTTTTTTCTGCCTTCCTACCTTGTTAGAAGTGAAAACCCTTCTCTCTGTAGCATTTCAACTGTTCTCTCTTTAAATCTCAGATCAAATTCGTAGGTTTTCAGGACGATTTGAAAGTTATCTAGGTAAGTTGGTGGGGACAGGTGACTTGGGGACACTACTCTTCTGCCATCTTGCCCCACCCCCTGAACCATTAAGTTCAATAAAAGTTTTATACAATAAAAGAAAATAGAGGGAGAGAAAATCATTTAAAAATAATATCTTCCCACATTTGGTATTTGTAAAATATATAATGATTTTTCTTTTAGTATCTTCTCAATAAACTATATTCAAAATTACTATGGGTTCAACATAATAGTTTTAACTTTTATATTTTGAAAAATAAGTATACTCAAAGTCAACTATGTTCTACTAAAAAAAAAAAAAAAACTATTTGGTTTCATCATGAACCTTCAATTGTCAGCTTTGCCTGGAGCTAACATGGATTATAAAGTCCAAATGCCTTTAAATAAAAATCTACTACTAATTGGCTGTGTCCTTGGACAAACTATTCAAACTGCTTCAGCCTTAGTTTCATGGGGTAAAATTTAGTAAATCCTTACATAGCTATGATGATAAAATAGATTATCTATATGAAGCAATTAATGTAGTACATGTCAAATAGTTGGTGCTCAGTAAGCATTGCTGCTGCTCTGATTGCTACAGACTTGTGAGTACATGCCTCATAACCTCTTCAGGGGCACCTGGGTGGCACAGTTAGTTGTGTCTGACTCTTGTTCTCAGCTCAAGTCATAATCTCAGGGCCATGAAATGGAGCACTGCATCAGGCTCAGTGTGGAGCATGGAGTCTGCTTGAGATTCTCTCTCCCTCTGCCTCTCCCTCTCATGCTGTCTCTCTCTCTCTCTCTCTCTCAAATAAACAAATATTTTTTAAAAACCCTTCCTGGGGAGCCAGAGTGGCTCAGTCAGTTAAGTATCTGCCTTCAGCTCAGGTCATAATCCCAGGGTCCTGGGATTGAGCTCCACATCAGGCTTTCTGTTCAGCAGGGACTCTGTTTCTCTCTCTCCTTCTGCCTGCTGCTCCCCTTATTTGTACTCTCTCTTTCTCTCTTTGTCAAATAAATAAATAAAATCTTAAAAAAAAAAAACACCTCTTCTTTTCAATTTCTTTTTAGGTACTTAAAAACATGAGCTCTTAGAGCTCTTTCTTCTTCCTTAATAGCTAGGGCAACAATATGGTTTAAGGCTTTGATGTATATTAACAAATTCCTTGATAGTGATATATCAAATGGAGCTCACTGAAGTCCTACTTTCACATTCTTATGTTGACTAAAAACTGAAGTGATAATCCAGGTCATTTTCTAATTTCTGTATAATTCTTCAATTTCACTTGATTAAGATCATTTTTAAATAAAAGCAAAAACAAATGTTATTATCAAGTTGTTGTTTTGTGAATAATGAACAATGATCAATGACTGTTATAACTTAGAAAATTATGATTTTGTCAATGATTTTCATATCATTATTCCTGCATAAAATATAAAAGCAGATCCGGTTTTTGTAAATTAGTTTGGTCTGGTTTTGACCAATATTGGCCTGGTCTAACAGATGCTTATTTATATAAACCACAATCTTAGTTTTATAAGAGATTTCAAGAGGTAATGGAAGTTTAGATATAAACTATAATGTATAACACTCAAAGAAGATCTAATTAACACATATCAAAAACAGGAAGTCTATGACAGAATGGCTTAAAAAATTTTATGGAGTAGACAGAAATATTTCTGGAAGCACAGAAATGAGTCAGTGGAAAGTGGAACAATCCTGGCTGGTGTTATTCATTTGCTCATCTACTCAACTTAGCAAGCCTACATCTAAGCCTAGTCTAAGACCCTTGCAAGCTCGTAGAAGTAAAAGAGAAAAGGGAGGTGTTACTTGTTTGTTAAGACCTGGGTATCAGGAGAAAATACAATGAGGATTGGAATGTGTGTGGTTCCTGATTATAGGATAGACATGACTGAACAGCACAGAGGGTGTATCCTGGAAACTTATACTGGATACTTCACAAAAAATGTGCATAGAGATAATCTGTAATAAAAAGATAACTTATAAACTTTGTAGAGATGCTCTTAGCAACCATTGCCTGGAAAGCACACTCCACCCCACTGCTACTTCCCTAACTTTGCCACTTCTTCAGCACACTGGATCAGAGGTAGATGCCATGTCCAGTTGACATATCTAAAAAGATGAAGAGGCTTTAACTAGTTGTTGGGAATTGTTGGCTTTATGAAGTCATGTTGATTTGACATTGGAGTTCATGCATTGCCATTCCCTAGTAGAAGAATTTCTGAAGCAGAAAAGGCAGATGGTTTGTCATTGGTTGAGAATAGAAAAAGAGGTTTGCTTCCCAGCCTCCTCCCAGTAATATTCTCACTGAGCATAGTGGTTTAAATCTTGGGTTCATCATATGGGCTATTGAACTATGAAAATTTTTATTCCTACCAACCTTGCTTGGAATTTCTCAAGTGGTTTTCTTGTTTCTTTTCTTTTCATTTTTTCCTTTCCTTTTTGTTTTCTTGTAACCAAAGAATCTTGACTAGCAGTGATATGTAGGATGAAGCCACATCATGGTGAGTCATGAAAACTGAGCAGAAAAATTGTGACTAGGTATAATAGGAAATGACACCATCCTTTGAATAGAAATGCGAAATGATCAAAGTGGTTCTAAGAAAGAGGGATTTGGCAGCAGTATTCAGGATCAATTAGATGATTGTGGAATTTTGTAAGCCAGGTCAGAGATTCATATAGTACATGGAGAATCAGATTTGTGAATGTACATATATTGAAATAAATCAATACTTACTATTACAGAAATAAGGGCTACCATATGATGAAAATTTATTAAGCATTGATAACTGTACTTATTAAGAACTATATATATACATTAATGCATCCTGTTTTTAAAGTCAGTTACCCTTTTATCTTAGGACAATTAAGGTTTAGCAAAGCAAACATCTGGCTTAGTTCATCAGCAAGGACTTAAACCCAGTCCTGAAACCAAGCACCACTCCCCTTTGTTTTCCAGCATTTCAATAAAATGGACATTATTGGAGAGTACATCTTGTATCAATCACATCCTAGGACCTAGGTTAGACGCTAGGCATGTAAAAGTGAATAACCCTGTTCTTTGAGAAGTTCATTCCAACTGCAATATTTTTGCAGAGAACATTACCAATAAATCTTTTTGCATAAAGTTTTTTAGTCATTTCAAGTAAAACAATAGAGTGGTTTGGATAATTGTTTCCAAGAACTTCAAGTATAATTATCACATGTAATTATCCCATCTCCAATGGAGAATAGCATTTACAAAGAGAAACATTTAAATACCCTTATTTAAGAGGGTTTCTTGAAATATCAGGCAGACCACAGAGTGAGACCAACATTGTAGGAGAGCAAGCAATCAGACAGATGATATGAATATTCAGTTCTGGGCAGTCCGGGTGGCTCAGTGGTTTAGTGCCACCTTCAGCCCAGGATATAATCCTGGAGACCCGGGATCGAGTCCCATATGAGGCTCCTTGCATGGAGCCTACTTCTCCCTCTGCCTGTGTCTCTGCCTCTCTCTCTCTCTCTCTCTCTCTGTGTGTGTCTTTCATGAATAAATAAATAAAATCTTAAAAAAAATTCAGTTCTGGAAAAGGTGATAAACCCAGTTGCTTCTTGAATTCTCTCTGGAACGACCACAGACATGGGAGGAGGCATAGGTGAGTCTTGTTAAGATCCTTTATGAAATTCTATGAAGAAGTTCTAAGAGGCCAAAGATGAAAGGGGTCCAGAGTGTGCTATGGATGAAGGAGCGTTCTTAAGTAGGAGGATAGCAGCAATGTGCAAAAGGGGTTCTAGTGACAGCCGTTGTCCCACGTTCCCCCTTGATCTTGACCTGAGAGGAAATTTTCCAGACCTATCACCTCCAAAGCAGTAATATAATAGCCAAGATCTAGTGTCAAAAAGAGAAGGCAAGATAAATTGATATGCAAACTCATTTGGACATGAAAAGGTAACATGCATCTTCTTTTCTGAAATACAGAAGGCATCTCTTTAAAAAAAGAAGCATCTAGGACAGAGATGAGATGTTCATATGAGCCATATGGATTATATGTGTATTTGCAGCCAGAGGAGACACAGAATAGCTGACTCCTTGATGTCACAACGGAAGCTGTCTTGCACAAAGGACACTTCCATGTCTATAGTCTGGCCAGAGTCTATTTTTAGATCCTGGAACTTGATCACCTCTATGGGTATCCAAAACCAGAAATAGCAGTAAATACTCCAAAAGAATATGAGTTTGAAAGAAAAATTATTGAAGTATCTATGGAATGTACATATAACATAAAAGAGAAACCAAAATGGATGACCTTTTGGGAGGTAGCACAAGTAACAGACCAGAGTGATTGCAAATTGAATAGTAGAAGCCTATAATAATAATATCTTTGAATGAATAGAAATAGAAATCGAAAAAAAATGAAACAGGGACAAATATTCATGAAGAACAGGAACAAATATTCATGAAGATTCCGGATATCGTAAGTATGCTACTTAAAGTAAAGAAATCTGTAAGTGGGATAAATAACAAAACGGGCTAAGTTAATAAGTGAGTAAGGCACTGGGAAAGTAGGTTGAAAAAGACTCCCAGAAGACAGATGAACAGTAAAATTTAAAATCTAATAGGATATGGTGGATGAAAGAAGATATTTTGACATTTTTATAATCAGAATCTCAGAAGAAAATAATAGTTTTTAGAAGAACAAATATTTTAAAAACTGACGTTTTCCTAGTATTTAAATAGTCAGAAATTGAATGGGCCCATAGCACTACATATGAAAGGCAAAAACAAAAACACACCTCAACCCATTTGAATGAATTTTTAAAACAATCAGACACAAATGAAATGAACCTGGGATCTTCCAGAATGAAAATGCAATCCTTTGTATGTGATTTGTATGCAAAAAAAACTAGGAATCAAACTGGCATTGGCTATGTGAACAGCGATACTATATTCAAGATGGGGATATTCTCAAACTCTGAAGGGAAAGAATGTGGAGTTCAACGTTTTATATGATGTTAAAGTCATATTTAAATGAAAAAGTAAAAAACAGCAACAACAACAACAAATATCTTTCAGCATAAAAGACTCAGACTTGGAAACATAAAGACTGTATTTGGAATAAATATTAGAGTAACACTCCAGAATAAAGGAAATAAATCCAAGAGAAAGCCCCAAGAGGGGGCCTGTATTCACTTGATAGTCACACAATGCTCTGGAAGGCAAACTCATCTTTCCCTTTCACTATGCAGAGGTTGATCCTACTAGCAGTGAATCTTATCACCATCCATCCAGGTGACTAAGAACCTGGGCACCATCTTAGCCTACTGCCTTTTCTATTAACCTCGTGTTCAGACTCCAAATCCCACCTGTTACTACTGCTTGATTAATACTTACTCTATCTTCTGCCTAAATTGGACAGTTGCTTTATTCTACCATTTCTTAAATTGACTGATCTATTTTCTGTCTGTATGACATTTGACATTTAAAAGCATCACTTTGCAGGGACAAATACAATCCCTTAGAAGTTATCATCTTACACCTACTTAGTGGTGCCCTCCCTTGTGCTCTCTGCTGGCTACTCTTCTGGCTCTAAATCAGTGCAGACAGCCTCTCCTCCCCTAGGGCTTTCCTCAACCCCTCCACACTCCCCCAGGCTGGAGTTAATTTCAGTTTCTAGAAGAACCCTTCATACCTCATAATTCCATGATTTTTCCACAATAAATTGAAAAGGGCCTATTCATTTTTCTGCCTCTCCAAATGAGATTCCCATGCAACCTGACAACTGTTTTCTTCTTCAATATTTAAAAATTCTTCTGGAATCAATGGAAAACAGGAATAAATGAATAGGCAAAACAAAACAAAACACTGGGGATTCTACAAGAACTGATTTAAATATCAGTCCCATCATTGCAAATATGGTCCACTTATAAAATTATCTGTTTCTTCACCTTTTTTTTTTCATTTACAAATAGGTAGTCTAAAGCAGAATTTTGTTGTGGATTTAGGTGGGATTATTATGTAAAAACTAAATTTAGCACAATGTTTGTCACATAGTAGCTACGCAACTTAGTTTCCTCACCCAAGAAATAAAAATCCTTTGGGTACCACTGGGTGCAATCTGTTATTCTAGAGGATATAGATTAGTCATTGACAAAGATTAATCAGATAAAGAATTTATAGTTTGACAGAGATAAATATTACTACTTATTATTCTAGATTGAACACACACATGTGCCCTACGTTGAGGAGCTCTGTGCTGAACTCAAAACCTAGATACTTCAGTGTCACCTGAAGAACTTAAAATGATACAGATTCTTGGGTTTCACCCCCAGTTGTTACGATGTAAGAAATCCATGGTAAATCCTGGGGAAAGACAAATTAAAGCAAGGTCTCTCAACAGTAACACTATTGATGTCTTGGGCTGGATACTCTCCTGTTGTGGGGAGCGAATCTGTGTATGTAGGACATTTCATCACATCTCTATCCTCCATATGCCAGTTGATGGTCCCATGATGGCCCTTCCTCTCCCCTACCCCCGCAAATTGTGAAAGCTAAACATATCTTTCGTTATTGTCAAATGGTCCCTGGGACAAAAATATCCCCAGTTAGGAACCACTGGGTTAAGAAGTAATTTCCTCTCTACTAGACAGTTTTCATGATTATAGCAGATCACTATTTTCTGCTTCATGACTCTTTCTTACATCATGTAGAAGCCCTAACCTCAATTTCCCAGCCTCTCTTGAAGCCATGTGCCTGTGACCTAGGCTCCTCTAAGAAGAGGAACCAAAAAAAAAAAAAAAACAAAAAACAAACAAAAAAAACAAAAAACAAAAACAAAACAAATAAATAAATAAATAAGAAGAGGAACCAGAATAGAATTAGAGTCTGGAAAGGCAGCTCTAGGAAGCAGCTATTGGTGGGATCCACATTCCATTAAGGGTGAGGAGAGAGAACTGCCTAAGGAGCAGCAATGGTGCACACGTTTACTACCTGGTGCTTGGCATTACCATGGAGCTGAGTGCCTGAAACATAGGTGGGCTGTTTGGGAGACATCCTGTCTCACTTTTAGGATATTGCTCCTGAGACTTCAAGTACTACCTTAACTGGATTCTTCAACTGCACTACACAATGCAATAATGACTTCAGTGTGTATTTACTCAATTCTCCCAAAGATGGTCCATAATCAAACCATTTTACACACATAGGAAGGAAGTTCGTTCTTTGCCTATAATAGATGCCTTAGCAGATTAAATCTTAATTGTCACATGGAAAATAAGTTGAGAGAAAAAAAATCCTTTTTCTGCTAAAATTAGCTATTACGATTTTCTTTTCAAAACTAAAGTGCTTACTGCTAACAGCTTTCAACTTAAGAATCATAAAACAACTTTAAAATTAGAGTGATTTTCTTTAGCTGGACCTTGAAATATGGCTCAATGGTGAACAATTTGCCTATTCCTTGTATTTAAGTATTTCTCTAAGTGCTTTTATGAGGACACAAGAAATTATACTCGATGGTTTTGGTATTCTTATACATTATATATTTTGTCCAATTTTTATGACACCCTTATTCAGGACTGGCTGCATAATTTACGAGACTCAGTGCAAGCTGAGATGCAAGAATCTCTGTTCAAAAAATTAAAAAAAAAATAGGATGGCAACAGCAGAAACTTAAAATAGGTATGGGATCCCTGTCAGCCCAAGACTGTCCATCTGCTCAGGTAGTACCCTCACCGAAGGCAGCCCTGTCCTTGGGAGATGGGCACTTGTACAAGGTTACATAGGAAGTGACCAAGAATCTGGTACTTCCCTGGTAGTCTTATAACAACTTTTGAAGGAAATCCTAATGTCTGATCATTCAGCATATCAAAAGTAGTCCCAGGAATACCAATGATCCAGCATCTTTGCACCCTAAAGAGAGAAGTAGATTATGGTTATGATTTAGAGTTGGAACCACACAGACAGTATATTATTGAAAACACACAAATGTCCTAAGAAATGGAAAATGCAAAAAATATATAAAAGGCTAAACTTGAATTATACTAGTGTTAAGCCACTGACTGCATAATAAAGTATACTGACATCATTACAATGGATAATCAATATAGCACTATTTATTACAAAAGTGATAAATCTACCTGATGTATAGAATTGATTCTATGAATTGAATGTACTCAATAAAGCAGTAGTTTATCAGGGTAGACTGCATTGTGTTTTGAATATAGTTCCTGGCTATATTTTTTTTTTAACCACACAAAGGAACTGGCTTAAATTAAAGATAAAAAGGGTATTTTAAAAGTTACTTTGAGTACAAACTGTAATTGAGAAGCAATGGTTAATACTGTTTTCCAGTGACAAATTCATTTTATATAGCACCAGTTCAGCATTAGTGAACACGTGGCAAAATAACACAGTTTTAAATGATTGATATACTAGGGAATCAATTATCTAGTCTAAAATACAGTACAGTGGCTCAGTCGGTTAAGCATCCTACTCTTGGTTTTGGGAACTAGGTCATGATCCCAGGGCCATGAGACATCAGGCTCCCAGCTGGGTGTGGAGCCTGCTTAAGAGTCTCTCTCTCTCTCCCTCTGTACCACCTGCCAGCCCTCCTTGCACATGTGTACATGCATGTTCTCTCTCTGAAAACAAAACAAAACAAAACAAAACTACAAAACAGTTCTCATGTTTTACTTGCATTTTATTTTATTTTTTTTTAATCCAAAATGCTTTATTTAATAGTATATTTAAATATTGTATCCCTTTCACACTTGAGATACTGGGATGGCTTAGGGTATCCGTGGAGCCCAAGCCATGATGGGGATGATGGCAGTATATCAGACATTTATTGTGATAATTGATTAACTGCTTCTGTAAAACTTTATCCACTGGGTTGTTCCCTATCCCCCAAACACATGATTGCAGGCAAATTATGATCAGACAGATATTTGCAGTAGGTGAATTAGGAATGAAAACTGGAAAAATCAATAAAGTCCTAGATTAGAATATACTCTTTAATTTGTTCCACATTTCTCATTCAAGAGAAATCAAAGGATGACATTTGGGTATTTACTTAAAATGCTTCTTCTATGGCTATCTCCAATGATCTCAGTTTGGTAGTTTGAATGGGTATAGAGAAATTTTCGTTTTTGTCAAGAATGTAAGGACACTGTAATCCTGAGGATTTGCGCTTATGCTAAGAAAAATGCTATCTCCATGTTGAATTATTTCCAGAGTGAGTGAAGGGACATAGAAGAAACAGAAAGAAAACAAGGCAAAGGACAAAGCATATTTGCTAGGGGAGTACTCTTTGTGAAAATACTGGAGTAGAAGACTCTATATATATTTGGTAACAATGAAAAGCATTAGAGGTTTTATGCATTTGAAAGCCTTCTATTGGGCTGCTCATAGATAAGAAACAAGATGAGATAGTGAGCTAGAATTTACATTCACAACAGGAGGTATTTTGTTATTGTTAATATTGCTATCAGGATTAGTAGGTGTAAGAGAGAAAGTTGAATCATGATTCTACTGGGGGAGGATTCCCAGAGATCTTCCTTCCCTTTGAACAGATTAGATTGTGATGATCAGATCTATTTAGAAGGCATGGAGACAACTTCTTCGACTCCAAACACAGCAATTTAAGGCTGAGATTATCCGACTATGAAGAGAGTGGATGTAAGAAGCCAAATGGACCAATACGGGAGTCAGGGTGGTGGCTGAGAGCAGGCTGACGTGTTACAGAGATGGGGTTCACCTCATCGCCATTGATGGCCTCCCCACGGGAGTCTACAACCAGTCTAAAACATGGAGCCCCACTAACTGATGTTTCCACTATGTAGTGTCCTCCTTAGGACAAGTGTCTAGGAAAAAAAAATCCTGAAATATTTAATAACATTTCCTTCAGTTTAGAGAAGTAGTTACAAGAAAGTAACAAAACTATCATATCAGGAAAACTATCTGATAAAAAAAGTACAACGTATATGAATTGATTACAGAAACCAACATGATTTTTTCTTTGCTTAGGTACTTTCCTTGATCATATTTAAAGTATATTCATATAGCTTTGATTTTAGTACACAATACAACAGCTTTTGCTTATCACTCACAAAGTATAAGAACCTTCGAAAGAATAATCTGTATGTTTGTTTGTTTTTCCCTTGGTTACCAATTTTCAAGATAGATAGACACAGAAAAGACAACCGATACCCATGAGTTGGATAAATTGTGATAGTTGACTCTTAAAATTCTGCTAAGTATAAATAACTCAGGCTTTACTTTCCCAGCTTATGACATAAGCGGGTCCCTTTGAGTGAATTATTACTTGGGAAATGACTGTCATTTTTCACTGTTTCTATTGCATTTATTTTGCACTTCATCATTACAATTTTGATATTTTGGGACAGAAGTATTGGAAAACCAGGGCACCCAGATCACTTCTAGTTAGTTCTGTGAAAATTTGAAATGTGTATAAAGCAATTTTAAATAAATCTATAGAGGAAAGGTCGAAAGAAATTACCTCATTCCTTTTGTTTCTTTTAGTGCTGTTTGGATTCACTATTAGATGCTTAAAGAAAATACATTTGGTTAACAAGTATTGCCCAAGAGATAGGCTATGCAGATACTGATTATTTCTCTAGCACCTAAACTACAATTCAGTAAGTGCTTAGCCCAGCTCACCTAGCTGCTGAGTACACCAAAATCCAAATGGAACCCCAGGGCATTGCTGAAAATATTGAAGGACACCTGATACCACTCACTCATCATTTATCTTCTTTAGTGTCTAAACTGTGAATCTTGGAGAAACATGGGGAAAAAGTTAAGGAGTAGTTGTAAGGGTCGTAGGGTTTTCTACTCCTTTTTTGTTGTTTGTCAGCAGAGGCACATTTTCAAGCTCAGAAATGGCTATTTTTCTTGATTTTAATCCTTGTTGTGGATTATTTGACTTCCTTTTTTTTTAGAGTTTGCCATATCTACAAAGTCCAAAAAAAAAAAAAAAAAAGGTTATCATCTCTAAGTCTTAAAAAGCCAATAAAATGTAGGGGTTTTGAAAGCCTTAGTGTCTGAAACCTTGAATTAAAAGGAGGTCATGAACACAACCTTATTTTATTTCCACACCTCAACCCTGGGTGAGGCAGAAATAGTCAGACAAACATCAATTAACAGCATTGTGTGGACAATGGAAAGAAAAGCTCTCCTGGCCATATCTGCTTATCTGTGACTACTGTGTGCTTTGATAGTTGGATATTTTCCAAACGCTAATGGAAATGTTGTCAGTAACTTACACTTCTATGAGTTCTGTAACTTAAAATATCTTCGGCAATGCTTTAGATGCAAACAATTACAACTTATGATTGTTTATACAGTTGATCCAATTGGGTAAGAGGTAGGTTAGAGTCTTTTAACAGCCAAATCCTTAGAACCCAAAGGTTCTATGTACAATATCTGTGTCATTCTTATTCTTCCTCAAAGATACACACACACACACGCACACACACACGCACGCACACAGAGATGTGTGTGTGTGCATGCGTGCGTGCGTGAAAGTGAGGAACTGCCAAATGTTTTCTAAACACAGAATATAAAAACAACAGTCAGGAGCATAAGAGTAGTCTCCCAAACTAAGCTCCATGGCAGTAACTTTTTACAATGTTTGCAATTACCTCAGATTGTGATTCGTCAGCAAATGTGTATGTGGGTTCATCATGATCGTGAAGCAGAGTAGTGCAGATGTGTTAGTAACTACAGCATTCTGCAGTTGTCTGGAGATGGTTGAGATGACCCTTGATAATCCTTAGGTTTGTGTTGTATTTGCTTCACTTGCTAGACATTTAATTGAAAATGTTCCCTAAAGGAGTAATTCCCCTTTCTGTCTGCGAATACCATTTTTGCAGAGGTAGGTAGAGTTTAGGAAAGGAGGGGAAGATGTTGGTGACTCAATGGTGGGAACTCAAAAAGATTTCAGTGTCCCTTTTTCCTCCCCCTGCCCCTCCTTTCATCCCCTATCTTCCCTTCCTCTTGCTCTTCCTCCTCTTCTTCTAATTATCTAATAGAATAATCTTATTCTAACATCTAATTACCAGTTTCCATGTCAGATATAATTTGAGATAAAAATATTTTCAGGGATGCCTAGGTGGCTCAGTGGTTGAGCATTTGCCTTTGGCTCAGGTTGTGATCTCAGGGTCCTGGAAACGAGTTCTACATCGGGCTCCCTGCAGGGAGTCTGCTTCTCCCTCTGCCTGTTTCTCTGCCTCTCTCTCTCTGTGTCTCTCATGAATAAATAAAATATTTAAAATAAAATGTTCAAATTTTAGCCCAAAGATTGTTTTCATATTTTAAAAGAACAAATTAATAATCTCAATGTGACATTATCTGGTTTGAATGATGAATATTTTTATTTAATAATAATATAAATTATTATATTTAGGTCATCTCATGGGTCTTGGGATTCAAGCCCCAAATCAGGCTTCACACTTAGCAGGAATCAGTTGAGATTCTCTTTCTCCCTTTCCCTCTGCTGCTCACCCCACTTTCTCTGGAGGGAAGTTGTACAATACTGGCTAAAAGACCTTAAAGTATGAGTATCTTTTTTAGTTTAGTAGCCTTGAATCTTTAAATGCTAGTACCTTTTGGCAAAACAATTCTATTTGTGGGGTTGAATGATGACAAAATACATAGAGCCATTCAAAACCAGATGTGTGTACAGATAGACATAAATGTTCAGCAAAGTATTATTTATAATAGTTAATTACTAAGGAGAAGCACATACTCAACAAAGGAGCATTAAAATAAATGGTCTGTGGAATTATTTATATGATCAAGTCTAGGTGGCCATTAAACATTACATTTCACAGATTTGCTTTTTATAAGAAAAAAATGTTCACAATACATTATTTATATGAAGACTAGGCTAAAACACATAAAATATATGTATATCAAACATGTTTGTAGGATATAAGTTGCAATATTAATGGTAATTATAGCCAAAGAGTGGAATTAATGCTAATTTCAATATCCTCTTAATATTTTTCTGTCTTCTAGACTCTCAGTAGTGCACTATTAATATTTTTGTAATGAGAGCAATATATGAAAATATTTGAAAATTAAAGTCTTAAGTAATATTTTAGACTTTCTGCTCTTTTTTGCAATGGTCATAGTGACCCAAAATATCATATATATTATTTTCACTGAAAAATTCTACCTTTAATTTTATGTCCTTGTTGTCAACAACTCCATACTTGGATTTTCACTTATCCTACCCTTTAAGTATAAATGTGAAAAATTAGGCAAATTTCTCAATGTATTCCAATCTGACACTTAACAACAGTGCAGTAAATTTTGGTTTGTTGGTCTGATATTTATTTCCCCCAACACGTGGGACTGTTCTTTGTTTTTTTGTTATTGTTTTGTTTTGTTTTGTTTTGTTTTGTTTTGTTTTGTTTGTTCCAGGAGCTAGCAATTGTTTAATATGTCTTAAAATTTTACATGGAAGAATATAATTACATGCAAAGCTGTGAAGTTGTTTTAGAAAGTTCAAGGGTGGGAATGGCTCACATGAACAATTTAGGCACAGGAAATACTTTTCTAGAAAACTAAATCACAAAAATGCTTATTGGTAAAAGCTGTCAAAATAGTTTACAATCTTGAAACAGAATGTTGGGAGGGTAAAATGTAATTATATTAATCTAGATAGAAAATGATGCTGTAGAAGCCATTGCTGCACCATGCCAAGGAATGGTCATGGTTCAGTAATAAAAGGTTTGATCTCTAATCTTGAAAAGATTCAGAAATTTGGGGATGATCCAACAAAGTGTTGTGGTAAGGAGACAATGAAAAAGCTTTGATGACAAATGGTTTCTCTTTAATGAATAAGATAAGGGGTAGAGGTTGCTCAGGTGCTAGTTACATAAAGGCTAAAAGAATCCGAAACAATGTTTCTTAATTGCCTCCTATTCTCTTCTCCACCACTGCCCCCAGGAGGACAATGGACTAAATGGGCAACAGGTAAGATTGTTCCCCCATTTCTTTCCCTCCCTCCACTTTCTTCCCTTCTGCTCTCTCTCCCCATTTAATCATTCATTTTTATATTTTAAGACTGAAACTTACCAATTAAAAAACATGCCACTTAATCTATTTTGAAAAGTTTACAACAAAAGTATCATGCAAAGAGATCTGGGCATACTGAAAATTACTATCTTTGGAAACTAGGAAAAGTGTAACAGGAAATGTTGAACTGCAGTCTGATACAAACGAAGATACTGGAATTCTCTGAATGAAGTTGTTGGCTGTTGTGTCTTGTAATTTTGACAGATCATTTGGTGATACTTATCCTGTGCATTAATGATCCACATATTTTTCATATTTTTTGTTGAAAACAGAATGAGCCCTCTTTATTCAATCCTTGCATGACCTTTATTCCATTGTAAAACTAGAGAGGAATTGAGTGCAAAGAAAAGCACATTGTGTCTGCCAGGTAAATCGTGACAGCAAGATGTGTGATACTATCCCTTATCTTTGTTAAAGAATATTTTTGTAATAAAATCATGACTTTATACAAGTACACAATGAAGACGTAACAAAGGTTATATTTAACTAATTGATCAGAAAGAGAATCTGTAAGCTGTTGGAACAAGTTCAAAGGAGAATTTGAAAAACACACACAGATAATTAGGAATACTGAAATAAATCTGTAAACTGGTTAATGTCCAAAAGACAATAGTCAATTGAATCTCCATCTGACAATATTTGCATTTGTATGGAGAATTGTTTGCTTTACTATCAGTAGTCTCTACAGATATACCGATAGTACATAGTAAACAGTATGTATATGGAGTTTTAAGAAGATCAAAAGCAATGAAAGGTGAGTTAATTTAGAAATGTGTGTTAAACAGGGCACCAAATGATCTCTTTTACACCTTTCCAAATCTTTTACATTTTTTCATGACTTTCCATATCATGCGACAGTGAATTATATAACTTAGATCAGATTGTTTCTTAGAAATGTTGCTTCTGTGCATACTCAGGATGGAATGACTATGAGCAAACAGCCATAGGATTATAGAACTGAGTTCCAAGGGAAATCCAGGAAATCAATGGATCTAACAAACTGTATTGATAGACTTATAATCATCATCAGATGAAAATAATAGTGCCCAGGGATTTTGCTTGATGGGCCAACATTTAAAGGGAAAGGTGCGGAGCAGTAACAATTTGGATGAACCTGCATGTTTACATGGCTGCTGTTCCCAGCTGTACCTCAGAAAAGCCTTTGAAGTCCTAAGCATGATACGGACATAAACACCCAGACCAACGTGCCTCCCAAACTATCCCAGAGCAGTTGTGATGTCCGCTTACTACTTACTTTGTCTGACAGCTACCCTTTATACTTTCTACTTGCCTAGGAAGGAGGGAAAAAATGAGGCAGTGAAAGTGAAAGGGAAGAAAAAAAATAAAGATCAAGAATTACTCACCACTACTCTGCTCTCCCCAATTTCACCTGACCCTTCTTCTAGCTATTTGTCCTACTGTACTTTTTTTTTTTTTTACCTTCCCTATACAGGATCTACTCCCCACATTTTCAAGATGGGATTTGCACCTTAATCCCAAATTCCCAATCATGCTATTCCCTTGCAATGCTTTCTCCTCCTTGTCTTCCTGTCACTTTCTTGTGCATGCCTCAAAATTCAGTTAAAATCCCCTCTGCTCCATGATGCCACGTTCTGAGCTCTCAGAAGGTCTGTCTCCTTGCTATTATGTGACTAAATTCTTTGCAGTAAGAGCTTATTCATATTTGCCTCTCTTTCATACAGGCCCACCAGAGTACTTGAAACATAGAAGATGATTAATGACTAAGAATATTAAAATAATTAGCAGTATGTTCATGATTAACCGAATACATGAATAAACTGAGGAATGAATGTATGCATGAGTCAGTGAATGAATGAATAGTATGACTTAAACATGTATGCAAGTCCCCCCTTTCTTCCTTAGGTATGAAAATCCTGGAGTTTGTTGGTACATCACCCTAAGAGAAGGGACAATGAGGAAAGCATCTAATTTCATCTTTTCTTCCAATTCAAGCCCTAACACAAACCTGCTTTATGAATTGAGGTGTATTTAATCTTTTAAAGTACTTTGGGAATGAGGTTTGGTCATGCCCATAAAAACTTGAATCCTTGAAAAGTAGACTCCTTAAAAAAGAGTTACTACCAAAAAGTCTCGTATACTCAAAACTTCAGCCATGGGATGGGAAAAGAAAAAAAAAAAACCCGCAACACTCCTCCAGAAGATTAATATCTTAATGTCTACAACCGTTATTACTTCATTAGGTAGAAGAGAAGAAACACAAGAAATTCTTTTGTCTATTTTATCATTTTATCATCAAAGTGGATTCTGACAGGTGCATGGCTTTAGTAGTCTCTTATTTGTATGTTACAGGACAAGTGGGGATTTTATACTGGAGTCTTGAACTTTAGATTAATTCTGGTAATTAAAGGTGAAAAGTCTCTGGTTTCGTAAGGTAAACCCAAAGCCTCAGGACTCTACAGGTCTGCATTGAATCCATCTGAAGTGAATCTGGGGTATTTGTTTTAGGGATGACAATGGGAATTGCGTGGGTAGATGCCTTCAAGCCCTTTTCTGAATGAGGCTCCATGCTTTGCAAGCACTGATAAGTTAATTTCCAACTATTCAAGTGCTTACCTTATCCAAAACTTTCCAAACTACTTTCTCAACTTGCTCAAGCACGCTCAAGTTCTCAGCAGGATGGTGTAAACAATATGCCTTTTGTTTCTCTTCTTCACTCAACCTTTTCCCCAAATGATAGTATTGACTGCTCTTTGGAACTTGTCATATGTGTCTTATTTCATGGTCTTAGAATTCTGTGTGACAGATTATAAATTCAGGAACTGTGAGCGTAATTCCAAGTTTGCATTCCATATCTATATCTATACCTTTTGTGTACACCTTAACATTTCTTTGTGAATGTTTTAATGTAAATTGCATATAATAATATTATTTTGGTTACAGAAGTGCTATGAAAACAAATAAAGAAAAAACTGTTTGGAAGATCTATTTTAAAAACAAATACTTTTGTATGGCCCCGAGGAGTGATTTATTTATTTATTTATTTATTTATTTATTTATTTATTTATTAGTGAATCAACTTTGTAAACTATGGACTTTATAAAAACCGTCTTAAAGGTGAAAAAGAGAGATAAGAACTGAGTGGGAGGGCCAGTTCTAGAAATGAGAGCCAGGACATAGTTGAAGGCTAATGGTATTAGAAATTATGGAGAGGCAAAATGTTGAGAAAGGTGATTGATTTAAACTAAGTTGAAATATGGAAGTGTCCAGACGCTTATAAAAAGGGATTGAATTTTGATTTACTACTGGTTCAAACTTCACATAGTTTACATAAAGTGGCAATCAGGGAAGTTTGACTTAGGATCACTAAGCATACAGAAAACATTTCAAGCCCATAAGAAAGTTCCAACAATAAAGAAGTAGTTACGGGGTAGAGTTTGATGAAAGCTATATACTTTAGGGTGGACTGAAGCTAAGCATTCAAAACTAACACTAGTATTGACTTTTTTTCCCCGCCTCCTAACTTGAGTATGCTCCACACTATTTTTTGTAGTCACTAATTTATTTTGAAATTTTCTTTGTGGCATAAAAATTTATGTTTGATTTTTTTTTTAAACAGGGCCATAATATGACTTCTGTTGCCTCCTTTTGCCTAGCCTTTAAAAATTACTTCCTTTGGGAAAGAAATCATCTGGGATTCAATACTGTCCAAGATTGAAAAGGTGAATGTCTTAATTAACTGCCCTAGAATTTATCATTGCAAGATGGGAGTATTTAGCTCAAGTACTGTGAAGAGCTCTTAAATTATTCTGGCAATTGAGTTTTCATCCTTTTGTTCTATATTGTAAAATCCTCTAATGGCTAAACACACCCACGAGCTTGGACTTTAGACCCTATGAACAGCATGGGGGAGATAAGCAACTGATGTAATGTTCACTCCCTTGGATGGAATCATTAGTTTCTGGGATTCATGCATATGCTAAAAGGGTGAGTGTGAATTAATCAGAATGGTTAGATTCAGGGAGACCAAAAAGTAGTTCTCAGAAAGAAGGGGGATGTGGGGGCGGTGGGACAGGATTAAGAAAATTGAAAGCTAAAATAAAAGAAAATCCAGCATTCCCCTAAGTTTCTCTCACACTAAATGAGGCCAAATGCCAATACTTTGATTTACAAGCATCAGCATCAAGTTACTTTAGAGACAAGGAAATGTGTCTGACTTGCAACCCCAGATGGATGGTCAGCTGACCTCATGGCCATTCATCATTGAGATGCAAGAGTGAGTTCACTTCTCTGCATTTCAGCTAACAGCCTCTTAAAAGGTGAAAGTCAAAACTTGTATCTGAATATCAAGCTTATTCCAGTTGTCAGGCCAAATCCTGAAACTTTGGCCAGTTTACTCTCTGATAATATGCACGTCACTTGACCTCTCTGTACATTTAAGCTTATTGTATTTCATTTTTAATAAGCAATGAGAAGTCTTGAAATAACACACTGTCAGATTTCTTTTGCTTTAGGGTAGGTGATAATGTTATGGGAATAACATCCATTCTAGACTGAGGTTCCTTCAATGTATATAAGAAATGTGGTTCACAGGGTTTTCTAAGCCCTTGTTAGTCAAAGTATCTTTCATAGACCAGCAGCAAATTGCTAGAAATTCAGAATCTCAGTGCATGTCTCAGGACTACTGATTTGGAATCTGTACTTTAACCTAACAACAGATAATTGAAATGCATATGAAAATATGGGAAGCACTGATGTAATACCTACTGATGTATAAGCCACCACAGTGCAATGTTTAAAATGCTTCTGTATTCACCTTTAACACTTTACAGTATATTTTTTTCACCAAAATGCAATATTTTAAATTTCAGCTTCTTTTTTTTTTTTTTTTAAATACAATGTTTATTTTTAATTTTTTTTTTTATTTATTTATGATAGTCACACAGAGAGAGAGAGAGGCAGAGACACAGGCAGAGGGAGGAGCAGGCTCCATGCACCAGGAGCCTGATGTGGGATTCGATCCCGGGTCTCCAGGATCGTGCCCTGGGCCAAAGACAGGCGCTAAACCGCTGCGCCACCCAGGGATCCCCTAAATTTCAGCTTCTGAGGCTTGTGAGACCATGGCCATATCTTAATTATCTCCATATATCTAGAATCTTCTGAGTGATTATGTCATGGCGGGAACTCAAGAAATGTTCATGGAATCAATTTAGAATATAAATTTAAAGTGAAATATGCTTAAATCTAAATTTTAGTGACTTCTTTCTATTATTTTTTTTAAATGCATTGAAATTATAGTGCTAAAAATATAATGTTAACAATACCAACCCTCATTTACTCTATGGGTAATTCAGAGGTTATGAAAACCAATTTTCTCTGCATCACAGTTAAGGGTGTGTGGGAAACATCAAATACAATCACTTCTTGTTTCCCCATAGTCAGTAGAACAGTGACAAAGTAAGTCACTCCTAAAAGTGCTGCTCAGAAGAGGCTAGCTTCTGCCCACTGTGGTAGGAGAGGACCGTTTTGTTTTCCCCTTTTCCCTAAAGCCAAGGGTGTGAGTCAAATGGGCATCAAATTTCATATGAAGAGTAGAGAACCACAAAATTGAAAACTTTCATTGTATAATCTGACAGGTTTTCTGCTTGACTATGATACCAGATGAACTTCCCCTTTCCAGGAAGAGGAGAGAAGAAAACTGGGGGTGGGGTGGAGTGGGGTGGGTATTCAGGGACCATTAGGGGAAAAGAACCTGGACTCAGCACTTATTCTAGACTCTCCCTGGCTCCCCACTGCTCCCTCTCTCCAGCCTGCCCATTCCAATCCCTGCCACTCACATCCACAGATTGTTCTGATTTGTCTGAATTCCAGAACATAAGTCTGTACATCTGATATAGCCAACTAGAGCAAGTGAGATCATGGGTATAGATTTTTCTGGACCTCTGGCACTTGGAGGGTAATGGTTACACATTATAGGAATATGTCCTGGTATCACTGACAAGAAGGTAACTTGAAGATACCAAAGCCTAGAAAAATGCCATGGGCATGAGCATCTCCTTCAATGGATATGCCAGAATCAACCCAGAACTCAAGATGCTCTTGGACTGAGCTGTTGGAAGACTCTCAAATGAACAGGGCAGATCTTGAACCCCAAGATAAATTTGATCTAATAGCTTAAAATGGCTCAGAAGCGAAGTAATGGGTCAATAAGAAGTTAAAGTAGCTACTATATGGCATGAAGGGTGATTCTGTAGAGCACAGTGGAAGAATGGTCATCAGAAAACAAAAATCATATATCCACTTCAAAATGTTTATATCAATCAAAATGTTTGCTTACAATAATATTCTACAATCCGATCTTCTGGTTTATGGATGGGATCAATATTTATTGAACATCCCAATAGTATCATTTTCATATCAAGTGCACTGTCTTCTTTTTGGGGGCTACACACTATATAGTCAGATTCATTAGAGAAAAAATAGTTTTAGACCTAATAAAAGATTCCAATGCCAGAAAAATCTGATGTGGTATCTCCAGGCTACCCCAAATTGACTGAGAGAATGAAACAGTCTTTTAATCTATCCCCAGCAACACCTTTGTAAGTACTTTGGATATGGTCTTTCTCATGAGAGAGTTAAAAGTTATATTTTTCATGTTTGTAAAGAATTTATGGCATCTAGTAATAGCAAAAATATGGACAAGGAAACAATATATATTCTAAAAACACCCCAAAATAAGTACTACAAAGTCTTTTAAGATTAAGGATTTTCTTAAATCTTGGCTCATTTTAAAATTATGAAAGAGGAAAAGAGGCTATAAATCTCTGTATATCCTAATCCTGAGAAGAATCAAGATTAGAATTTCCCTTTTTAATTGTCCAAGGGGAATAGAATAGCATAATTTTTATCTAGAAATGGCCAACTATACAGATATTCCCATTCTTGCATGGGAATGCTGACTGTCACTAGTAAAATCATTTTCATTTGCTTCTGTACAACCACTTAATCCACAGCCTATTTAAAATAGCACAATCTTTAAGAGCTGTAATTAGTTTCCTAACAGCTCTTCCTCCTGCCACTTTGCAAATCAGGCTGGGAGTCCAACTTTTAACATAGACATGTCACTAATTAGCACTGCCCAAACTCAAGTCCAATAGGGCCATAATGAATGCATGACAATTGGGGAACTGAGTTCATTTCTCCATTTGAATCTTGGAAGCAATCCATTTTAATCTGTATGCAAAGGTCGACTTTTGAAGGAATAATTGTACTTTGTTTTGGCCCATCTGGATTGGGCTATAAATATGCCTTCCAGGTTTTATAACATTAAGTTACAGAGACAGCACTCAATGTCAGAGTAATGTTCAAGAAGTCCTATATGGGTGATTAACTTGAGACCATTCATCAAATCGGCATCCTGATCTTAGGGGAAAAAATGCATTTTTTAAGCTAGAAGTGATTTTGGGGCTCCTGGTTTTGGTGAAAGAGATGGATTCATTTTTTTTTTAAACGTTCCAAGTGCATTTTGTTCTCCCTTATAATTAAGCTTAATAAAATAAGCACATTTTCTCCTTTCTTTAACATATGCATATTTTTCTATGCCAGGAATTACCTTGAAGTATTAGATTAACAATAACAAAAATATCCCATAGTGGTCCCAGTGGTTTAAGGCCCCACATACCAACCTTCTGTGATTATTTTGCCCATTATATTCTCCCATGTGTTTTTGCAGGATTTTACAACATTCTTCAAAAGCATTTGAGGTTTGGGACTTCCACTTGTTACTATTTATGGTTTCAGTGTTCACATACCATTGTTTTCTCCTCTCCCTCTTCGAAGCTAAATGTCAATTGTGATCTAAGTTAATTTGCACTTGGAGTTGGCAAGACTGAAACTTCAGTTCATGTAGAGAAACCACAGGCAAAGCAGAAGACGTTAAGAGTGGTTCCTGGTCCATCATCCTAATAGTCATGGTGTCCTTCTTCAGTTACTGGAAAACCAATTAGATACTGGCTGTTGTCATTTGGGAAGCAGATTTGAAGGAACTGATACATACGTTGATTTTGTCTTTAGAAATATTATGTCCAGGGGCACCCGGATGGCTCAGTCAGTTAAGTGTCTGCCTTTAGCTCAGGTCATGATCTCAGGGTGCTGGGATTGAGTTCCACATGGGGTTCCCTGCTCAGCATGGGAGGTGTCTGCTTCTCTCTCTCCTTCTGCACCCCCATCATACTATCTTTCTCTTTCTTACAGATAAATAAAGAAATAAATCTTTTTTTAAAGAAATATTATGTCCAGATTTCTCACAGAAAGAAAATTATGATGAAAATTACTCATCGGTAAACATGCCTAAAAATCAATTTTGGCAAGCACAAGCTATAACTTTATCATACATGAAATATGAATCAAATGTTACAGAGACTCCATGCACACCTAGACCACATAACATGCTTTAGATACCTTGAATATTGTCCTCATGGCAGGGTACCTGGAATATTAAGGGTACTTAGTAAACAAGTTGCAGACCATATGAAAGAAACATAATAAATGGAACTGAAAGGTGCCTGTCTCTTCATATCCAGATATGCAGCACACAGTCACTGTGAGGTGACATTACACAATCTCCACAGAAACCAAGATAGATGCTAGGATTAAGGAGAGGAGGTTTGGGTTTGGCACACTTTATTGTCAGACAATTGGGGAAGAATTTGTTAGAAGCCCTAGGACATGGAGAAGGCAAATGCTCTCCAATAGTAAGACAAGGCTACTATTGTTAAGTTCAAGAAATAAGATTGAGGAATATAAACAAGAGTGATATAAATTCTTCAGGTAAGTGAGCTTGGGGTGATGCAGTAGAAAGGTAGGATGGTCATCCCAGAGAAGGTAGAAGAAAAAGGGAGAGAGAAGGAGACCAGTTGCAGATCAGACCTGGGATTGAACTTGCACCTTTGAATAGTGTGGAATGGGAGCCTCATGCCCATCCCCCCACCCTAACTGTATCCAATTTCCTCTGGACCATGAGAAAAACTTTCAGGCCTGCCTTGCTTTTGAGATAGCAGTGTTGTTACAGCCAAGTCCTGACTGGTGGAAGCTAAGCAAAGCAGCTAAATGCTTTCCATAAACAAATTCTATTTATTTACTTGTAAGTTTACAGAGTGCTGTCAGTGAAGCTGTAGATAAGCATTTAATGCAGTTTTTCTATCACAGTTCCTTAAGTATTGCTTAGTGATTAAGTGTTACATTCTAGAAGAGCTAACAATGATTTTAAGCATGGATGTCTCAAGGGAAACTCTGAAAAAAAATGTCAGGATATTTTATAACATGATTAATCACCATAAAATGGACAGGAAGAGATATTTTTAAAAAAATGTGGATTAAGATTTATGTTCTTTGGATCTTCAAACAGTCCCCAGCTTTTATTCACATCTAGCAAGACAGGAAGGGCTAGGCAAGAACAGAGCTTCACAGCTCACTAGGCAACATGCCCTGTCTTCTCAAGATGCTTTAGTAATAGCTACTAAGGAAGCTTAAGAGGTGGGACACACCTGCCCTCTGCCCACTGAAGAATATAAAGTCTGTCATTTTGTATCTCCACCAGCTGGACACCTGAAGATCTGAGGAAAGACTGTGTCACCTTCCTGGCCTCTTTGTGTGTCTACACACTTGTAGAGGAAAACCCAGTTAGAAAGCATGTCATCTCCCTTTCCATGATCATCTGTGGCTCCTGGGTTTTTTTCTCTCTCTCTCTCTCTCTCTCTCTTTCTCTTTTTGTTTTCTTATTTTGTAAAGCTGGGTAAATGTCGCTCATTGCTGAATGGTAACTAAGTTGAACAAGGTGTAACCCTCCAACAATCCTAGGATTTTATTGGAGGTATGATCCAGTAGTCTGTGCTCACTCACCACCTCCTACAAATGGAGAAAAGTAGTTTACTTAAAAACATCTAAGACTCATGAGTAATTGCCAAGGTAACCTCACACTTACCGAGAGTCATCCTTCAAATACGCCATGCTTGGACTCTTCCCCGGGGAATGGAGAAATTAAAAGATCTGTTCAATTTAAAAGCTCACACTACAAAAAAAAAAAAAAATCTAATGTGTTGATAAAGACATAACTAAAGTATAAATAATTAAAGTATAAATAATTCACTTTGGATGTATACTCGGATATCAAATGAGGTTCAGAGGATGTCCCCTCTTCAAATAGATATGCACGCACTTAAAATAACGATGTACTCCACCAAACACATGCCCATTGATGCAAAGATCTTCATCTGCAGGGCAGTCATGAAAATGACCTGGTTACTCTTTCTAATGCCATGCCCAATGGCACAGATGGCATTGCCCTCACTTATGTAAACTAAGTGGACTGACTCTACCTAGAGAAAAACTGGAAGTAAAGTTTCTGCCATCCAATATCACCCAAGGGCTGACTGAAACAGAAATCCTGTGCACAAGAACAGGGGCATATGAGGCAGCACTTTGTTCTGTAATCATTGTGCTCACCATGGGGGTTCCTACCATGGGGGTAGCTTTCCTGCTCTGCCACATCTGGCAGTCTCCTCTTCCTCCCTATAACTGGGTAGTTAAGGATATTTAGTTGTTAGTCCTCAGATATTTTCTCCTCCCCTCCCATCTTTACTTGGAGAGCTTCTGTTCTTATGGATTGGCCGCTCACCATGAGGCTAACAGCTCTGACTTTACCTCAAGATCTGATCTGTCCATCAGCTTTGACTTGACTCAAAGGGTCATCTTGACTTAGAAGTCCTATTGCAAATGCAAATGAGCATGCAGGCAAGTCAAATCTCTGAGCTTATCATCCAGGTCACTTATCTTGGACTGTGACTGTTATCTGCACAGTTAAGCAATCTCCATATTGGAGTATATTTTTATCTCTTGCCTCACTCTCTTTACTAACGCATCATTAAATCTTGCCAATGTTTCCCTTGAAATGTGTCTCCTATGCACGTTTTCTCCATTCTGACCACCGTCTCCTTATACTTGAATGAACCCCACAGATTCCTACATATTACCCAGAGCTCTTCTAATCTCACTTTTGATTATTGTTAAAGAAGAAGCAAAATGGTAGAGTGCTTAGGACTGTGGGCTCTGAGGAGAAATGTCTTGATTTCCATACGGTTTCATTTTTACAAAGCTGCATAATTTTGAAAAAGTTAACATGTCAACACCTTTTTTTTTTTTCATTATAAAAGAGAGGTGATGGTGCTACCTCATGAGATCATTTGAGAGTTAATCCATATTGCTCACAGACAGTGATGCATAAAGCATGATCTGCTCTAGAAATTTAGAGATGAAATTTGTGGGACTCTGAGAAAATACACAGAACAGAGTTCCACCCTAGCTCCTTCAACATCTGATGAGATTGCTTCCCCTGGCATTCTATGCCTTCTTAAATTGGCACAATCTTACATTCAACACCAAAACTTACGTTCTTTTATTTATTTTTTTGAGTTGAGTAAATTATTAAAATTCTAAAATAATTGTTGACATTTATGACTTTTATTTTTGCATTTTTAAAATCTCATTTGATGCTGTCTGTACTGTGAGCTCATGTTTAGAGAGGAAAAAGCCAATTACAATTAGTGAATGGATAAAACCTGAATGTTTGCTCTATTTTTTCCATACATGGGTACCCTCTTTTAGCAAAAGATTTTTTTAAAATACTTATTATTATGAATTTTGAAAAAAGTACAGTGAGTTAGAACTTTCTAGAGCCCTATCAGGGTTTGAGATAATAAATAAGAATGGAATTTGAGCTTCACTAACTTTATGGTAAATCACTTTTGCTCCATGCTGAAAAACATTCAGATACTTCTTATGAACATGAGGTGATACTTCTGCCAGGAAAGGAGTAGAGGTGCTTTCTCAAAACTTCAAAACAAGGAGAAATCTAAAAGAAAACAAAAATAAATGGAAAAAATAGACCACTTATGTAGTCTGGGATGAGAAGAATAACAAACATTTGCACACAAATAAGATAATCTTAACATATAATAAAATAATCTTAACATAGCATTTATGAGTTCGCTGTGTGAAATGTGCATAAAATACATTTTTTCCCAATTTATTTGGCTGTGTACTTTTTGATTGCCTCTTTCTATGACAGTTATTTTTAATTCACTTTCTATACAGAAAATAGAAATGAAATTTAGCCTTCAAAGATATTTTCATTCAATTTATTTTCCAAGATTAACTAAAAAAGCTCAGTGAAATTTTTAATGTGAAATTGATAAAATAATTATGCATGTTTCTGAAGAAACAGTGATCAACTAAATTTTAAAAATAAATAGAAAAAAGAAATGAGACTGCATATTAGTATATATCATAAAAAAGATGAACTTCTAGAAAATACTGTATATTTAAATTTTTTTTTAATAATATAAGGTATGCTATGGTCTCCTAGGAAGATAGGACATCAGAGTAATAGGTCAAATTTGGATTTCATTATAAATAAGAATATATAGTAGGATGCATCACTAACAAGGGAAAGTAGAACATTATGCCAAAAATTTTTTTTCAAGTAAAATGACACCTAAAATTGGTCAAATTAGACTCTCAACTTACATGGCAAACCAAAATATTTTACAGCTAAATTTTAGTTGATACTCTAAAAAATATTGAGGAGTGCCTGGGTGGCACAGTTGGTTGAGTGTCCAACTCTTGGTTTTCAGCTCAAGTCATAATCTCAGGGTCCTGAGATGGACCTCACTTCAGGCTCCACATTCAGCATGGGCTGTGCTTAAAACTCTCTCTGCACCTTCTCTCTCTCTCTCTCAAATGGAATAAATCTATTTTAATAATATTGAAAAGTGAGGTGACTGGGTGGCTCAGTCAGGTAAGTGGCAGACCCTTGATTTTGGCTCAGGTCATCATCTTAGGGTCCTGTGATCAAGCCCTGCACTGGGTGCTGTCAGTGAGGAGTCTGCTTGAGGAGACTCTCTCTCTCTCTCAATCTCTCTCTCCCTGCTTCTCCTCCCCACTCTCTTTCTCTAAGTAAATAAATCTTTAAAAAAATATTGAAAAGTTATGTAATTGTTAGATGCACCTTAAAACAATGAAGAAAATAAAATAATAGATGATGAAAAGCAAAAAAAATTTTAAAAAGTCATGTCCAAAAATATTTTACACATCACAAGCAACAGAAAAGCAAAGAATAGACTGGGTGGGGTGTATGTTCTACAGTCATGATAAAGATTTATTATTTTTATTACAAAAAAATCAGGAATTTTCAAGGAAGCATGGCAGACTGTGCACGTGTTCCAATTCCACTCAGCATCCATACACCCCACAGAAATGCAAAAATGTCTATAAAAGGATAAAAAATAAATAAAACCATAATGACAGAGGAGAATAGCAGGTTAACAGAATACAAAAGAAGTTAGTGAAACTCAGCAATATGTTAAGGGCAGAGTTGACCCAGAGGAAGCTAATAGTTAACTTGGGAAGCAAGGATTGGTAGAGAACACAAGCATTTATGGAGAAGATGGTGTGGGACAGGCAGTGACAGAGAAAGCCCAAGTCAAATTGTGAGCAATGTTGAACTCATATTGATTACCTTCTTCCTGTGTCCCACACAACCCTTTTCAAGGTATAAACCCTTAGTTTATACTAAGGGTATAAACCCTTAGTTTGGTGTCGTGTATCTTCCAAACACCCCAGGGAATTGGCCTCTAAGTTGAGGTTGAGTGGCGGTCCATGATATTTGCATTTAAGCGGAGGTCAATACTGGACCATGCTGGTGCATAATCTGCAGGGAGGTCTTGCTCAGCTGTATTGGAAATTTATAATAGACTAGAAAAATATCACCTTTTAAAATTTATTTTATGTTGAAATTTTACAAGTTGTCAAACGTCAGGATAAATTATTTTTTTCCCTAAGTAGACATCTTCTAGGGGCCCAATATTGTGTTCTGAAGTCTGATGACTCTTAAAACAAGAAATAGGATGCATGATCTTTGCTTTTGTGAACATACAATGATCAGAAACAATTTATTTTCTGAGAGAGAATAGACACTAAGAAACAAAGTTTAATTCTATGCCTTTCTTCCTCGTGACTTTACTTTTTTTTAACTTAAAAGAACGTCATATGATAGTTCAAATTAGAACTAAAATTAACTTACCCCAATTAATTTAGACCTGCTTTTTCATTAATCTGATGATATGTAAAGTAAATTCATATTCCCTAAGCTCTCTGAGACACCCAGAAAAGTGTACATATGAAGAAAAAATTTAAATGGATAGGCATGGATCACTTACTATGAAAAAATCTTGCCTTAAGAGAAAAAAGCTAGAGATCTTAATTGACTTTAATAAGATGGCATCAAAAGCTTTCAGTTATCCATTATTTTTAACATACATCACTGAAGACAATTTCAGCCATGTCTTGGCTTTTTAAACAAAGAATGCATGCCAAGGAAAGGACCTTAAGAACAGACCTGAACCAGAAACCTGGGCTCTGAGGAGAGCACAAGGTAACAAAAGGAAATTTTCTTTCCCAAATGTCAAACAAAGCACCTGTCTGTTAGGGATCCCATGCCTCCATAGCTGTTAAAAGAGTGAGGAACAAAAATTATGGTACTGTTAGGCTCTCAGAGTGTAGTCACCCTCGTGTGTGTGTTCTGGAATATAGCACCCCTCCTCCCCAAAAAGCTTGTATTCTTATTTTATTTCCCAGGACAGAGGGATTTCATGGCCAACAGAGAGAAGCACCCAAATTCTGAGGGTCCTTCAGTCCCATGGATTTGGATATCTGAGAGTATCATTTACTTCTCATCATGATCAGATAAGTCTCCATAATTGGCCCTATGCCCAGCCCTCTCCTCTCCCCCTTTCTATCTTTATTTTTCCTTTGTTCCTACAGGTATTGGCTAGCTTTACAAGCTGTCATGTTTTTGTTTCTAGTTCGATCTGAAGGGCAGAAATGTCCTCATCACATCCAAACTCATCCTTATCATCAGATGGATAGTAGCAATAAGCAGGGATATTTACCCCAGGGCTCCTTCTGGAAACTTCAACAAAGTCATTCCTAAAAAACATGCTACACAAAGGCATGTTCAAAGCGAAGAGTAGATAACACAGAGCCCATAGCCTTGGTCTCCCACGTAGTCACGTCATACAACCGCCACCCTATGCCAACAATTAACACTGAAACTCTAAAACCAACATTCAGCTGTAAGAGAACACCAAAGTACTTATTTTTAGTGGAAGAACCTTGTCTACCACTCCTGAGACTATACCCTGTGAATACCCTGCTGAGTACGTCATGTTTTGTAATGATCTGGCTGTATTTTTAAAAGTAGTTTTGTTTTCAATTCACATTTAAATGCTTAGTGGGTTTTTTTGTTTTTTTGTTTTTGTTTTTTTTTTGCCCTAAAAGATTTCAGTGACCTCTTTTCTTCCTTAAGCAGATTTCTGTGTGTTCCTAGAAAACATCTATTATATCAATAATATATTGCTATAAATTATATACATTTACTGCAAGCAAGTGAAACAAAGTATATTGCAACTTACATTATGATTTTACTCTGCTTGCTCACAATGCTTTCTACTATATAATCTTCTATCATAACCTGATATTTGATAGAATTTTATACTTTAAAAATAAGCTGACAGTTTAAAGCACATTACATTTTTCTAACCTAATTTAGTTGGAGTATGTTTTCACTTGACTATAAGAAATCCATTGTCAAAACTGATCCCAAGTTCAGCTATGGCTTCTTTCATTGTACCCTAAATCCAGACTTCAAAACATGCGCTTGCTTCGTTGGCCTTTTGAGGGCAGGAATCATACTATCACACTTGAAGGAAGTTATCAAGTACCATAAACAACTTAATTTAGATCTTAAGCTTGAGTGTCAAGGAGAAATAGTCAAGGAGAAATAGTGAACCAACTTTGTTTCCTACTTGAAAGCTCCCTTCTAAGGCTCTGGAGATTTATGTGGGACAGGTTATTATACTCCTCTTACTAATCAGAACTCTTATTCCCTTGGCAACCTGCATACTTTGTTTCCCCCACACTAGCATTCCTGAATCTCCCCCTCCCCAAATGATTTATTTCCCTATTGCTACAGCCTATGGGTACATTACATACTTTAAAACAACGCATTAATCTGTAGCTTTCCAACCCAGACAGCAGACACCGCCATCCTTCTTGATAACCACTGTTGGCTATTACAAAGAAAGCATTCCTGATTTAGGCTACAGTCAAGAAATTGTAGGGGATGACGTGTCTTGCACAAGTCTCCAAACTTATGTTTAGGCAAACTGCCAGGTGAGAGCAAAAACCACAGCTGCAAGTTTTCATTGAAAATGCCCTGTACCAGTCTCTGATGCTTATTTTTGACTACTTATGACTGGCCTTCCTGAGAAAAAATGGAAAATAAAAGAGCCAAGATGCATAATGGGCCACGTTTATTAGAGAGATGGCTATGATTTAGTGATTGTTCCCTCTGCTTCCCCTTTGGGCTGGACCAGAGCAGTGAATGAGGTCTCCGGATCACTCCTCTGAACCCCATGCAACTTTTGTATTCAGAGTGAAACCTTGCACTAAAAACTTAGGATTAATTTTCCAATTTCCATACATTACTTTGGAAAAAAAAGGAAAGTACCTTTCAACTCTTCACCAGGATAAGGGCAAATACAGTTAGTCAGCCCTTAAAGAAAAGCAGATCTACTCAAACCTCAAAAATTCTTCTCTGTTAAAATTGCTCTTGGACATATTTTTTCAGAAGTATCCCATTACCTAGAATACCAGATACATATTCAGGGTGGCATACCATCCTCATTAAACAGGGGTCAATATTGATTATAAGAATACATGACATTTAAGGAAAAATAATTAAGATATTTTTACCTCAAAGTTTTATTCTCATCCATGGCATATACAATGAGTAAAAACCTATATGCACCATGATAAATTGATTTAATTCTATTATCATACATTTCTATATTATTTTCAGAATCTTGCAGTGTGGTTCACTGCCTTTCTCCCCTTATTTTTCTTTATATATATTTTTAAAAATTGAAACATCACTATATATATGCATTTTTTAAAAAGTAAAACACCACAATAAATAGCCAAAATGCCATTACCCATCCTTTTCTGTCTTTCCTTCTGCCTAGAGATAGCCATTACCTTGAAGTTGTTTGGAATCTGTGCCTTGCATATCTTGAAGTTTTACTTTATGTTTGAACTATAGATATGTGTGTATAATGTACATATATGTGTATATATACGTGTGTACATATGTATCCATATTTAATTTTAAATGCTTTATTTTGTATCTATGTTATACTACTCCTTATAATTCTTCATGAAACACTATATTTTTTAATTAACTCTTTAAATCTGAATTCATTTAATTGTTAAATAAGTGGTCCCAAGGTCTGCCTCTGTAATCTTCATAAATAAAATTCATTTCAACAGTTATCTAAAACTAAAATCCTGAAATATCAGGGCTGATATACTTGAAAGGATTAAGAGTCTTTAATCAGGAATCTGGAACCTGACTTCCTACTTCTGATCATGTAAATCCCATTGTAACCCAATTTATTTAAATGCTCATGTAAACTGGGTGCATGATCCAGCACTTAGCATTGACTCCAGGTGTCTGGTTGTAAATGCTTAAGAATGAGACCCATAATTCACCTAAAATGTGTAATACTAGACCAGAAGGAATTTCGTTTCTGACCACACATACCCTAATTTGTCACTAAGCATGAGATGTGGGAACCTTCCTAGCAGCTCATGGCTGGGCCACCAATTGGCTTAGATGTTTTAGTGTTTTAAGTCAATATTCATAGTTTTACTGTTACTAAGATGTTCTTTGTATAACTTAATTTTCTTTATTCAGAATGTGCTGTGTTAGCCCCTTGATACTTTGATCCTCTGCTATGATCTATCTAGGAAGTTTGTAAGACTTTTTTGTTTTAAAAGACCCAAATTCTGCAGGAAAAATGTAATAACAAATAAAGTATTTAAAACTAAAAAAAATAAAATAAAATGAAAAACACCTAAAAAAATTCTACCTTTGAAATGTGGGGTTTGCATAAGAACTGGATTTTCTTAAGTTCTCCAGGTTGAATACATTCATAATTTATTCTCCATTCAGGAATTGCTCACATGAGCAAATACATGAACATAAGGACATACAGATATCCTACCTGCAGCATGACATTAGAAAAAAACTAGGTTAGTAATAGGCTCGCCAGTGTGCCCTGTGTGTGTGTGTGTGTGTTGTTATTGTTGTTTTTACTTATTGGCAAACCTATAAAAGCATATTCTATGTGAATGATTAAATATATTCCTGATTTGATTTCTTTCTGAAATTTGGACATTTTATGTGTTACATCCATCCTAGACTACACAGAAGAGTGAAGCTTCCCATCCTGGAAACTTCCCAAGGCTGCTGGTGTCCAGCTCTGACTGATTTACTATATACTATGTGAATGGTGTCCAGCAAGTCCTTTGCCAAGTCGCTGAGTGTCAGTTTTCCAGCTCATTCCACCAAATGCCTTCACCATCCATGTGCTGCTCAGGCTAAAAAGAAAGCCATCTTGAATTTTGCTCTTTCCCTCCTCAACCACTTGAAGCCCATTTGCTAGTTCTTCCTCTAAATGGTTCTCTGAATCCATCCATCTCCCCTCAGGCCCTCTGCTAAACCCTGGCTCACCCATAGTCTTCTTCTGCCCGGCGACTAACAAGCTTCCTAAGGACTCATCTCTTCTCTTCAATTCTTCCACACCTTCCCCCTTCTCCAAATAATTTCTCCATCTTACAGGCAGAATGAGCTTTTAAAACACCACATTACTGCTTTTTGGAAGAATTTCCAACATTTTCCCATTGGGTCCAGCCTCCTTACATGGTCCAAGTGATCAGGTGCCTGTCCATGTCTCTGGTGCAAATGCCACTGTTTTCTCTCCATAAAGGGCTCCCCAATAAGGCCATTTTGCTGGTCTCTTAAACTTGCCAGTTTGTCCTCCCTTGAGGTCATCTCACATTATTTTTCTACTCGTTGCAATTACCTGAAGGCAGGCATTCACATTGCAGACCCTTTTATTCAGGTCTTACCTCAGTCAGAGAACTGTTCTCTGATCATCCTAAAAGAGGCAATCCTCCCTGGTCTGACACTATCACATCACTCAGCTTTATGCTCTGCATAACACCTGGACTCTGAAACATTATCATTCATGCGTTTATTGTATTTACTTATGTATTCATTATCATGTATATATGTCTTCACCTACCTATATAGTATGTATTGCATTATTCATGTATTATATATCTTATCCCACGAAGCTCTTTGAGTATAATTGCTTAACACTGTTCCATAAGGGCCAGACAAAAGTAAGCATATAAATGTTTCTTTAAATAAATGCAGATTTTGAGTCCTGGTATCCTCATTACAATGCTCTATAGGGCCCTTTACATCACAGCATGATTTGTAAGATTAGCTCTCAGAAGTACCTACTGTAAAGAGAGATGGGACTGGAAATTCTACAGATTAGTACAGACATGCTACAAAAACTGTTATTTCTTATTTTTCTAGGCCCTACTCCCCTCTTTAAAATGTATTCCCCTCCCTAATCTTACTGTCTTTCTCTGTCTCAAAAGCAGCAGCTCTTTCACACATAGCTTTAATCATGATACAAATGATAACAAGAGTAGTTGGCAACTACATGTACATTGATCTCTCTTGGCTCCTTTTTTTTGGAAAAGGAAAGAAACTACAGGCAAAGACACATGTTCAATCATGATTAATTTTGAAGAAAAAATGAAACATAACATTTCTAAACACATATAATGTTACGGTTATGAAACAACTTCCAATTTTTCAGTTTCTCATATACTCCCACAAAACACTGAGTAAGAATGGCCAAATGATGTTATGTCCATTGAGTAGTTGGGAGGCTTTTGCTTCTTGTGTAGAGGTGTTCTCAGGCTCACCAGGCCTAGGATCTGGGCAGTGGGAACTGGGACCACGGTTGCTGAGACTTACTATAATTCCTTCCCCTACTGCTCCAGCTTTTTCCTTTTCTCCTTTTCTTTTTTGTTCTTCTAACTGTAATCATCCATCCTCATTCAATGCTGCATTTGGTCATTTGGCCACTATCTTTCTTTGGGGTCTTTCTTCCTTGTTCCTGTCTTTTTGCCTGTTGCCAGTATTTGATTAGAAGACTCATGGCCCTTCCAATAGTTTTATCTTAAATATCTGATTCTGCTTTATTACTATCTTGATTTTTTCTATGGTATTTGTACATTTCCTTTTTATCCTCTCATGGCATTACTATAAGATTCTGGGACAAGGGCGATGTTGCTCAAGTGAAAGCCTCTTTATTTGCTAGCCACATTTTCTTGACAAGAACCTTAATGAACTGGACTCATATGAGTGCGTGGGCTATTTACTCCAAGGAAGTGAGCACGACACGCAGGGGTGGCAAGAAGTAACTCAACAACTGCCTTCTGCTTTCGTGTCCTATGTATGTCAGATACACTCATGTGCACCGATGATACACCAGAAAATATGACAGATAAATGCTTAGATTCACGGAAATTTCATTCTAGGGAAGTAAGACAAAAAAAAAAAAAAAAACAAACTGAACAATCAGATGCTGGTTAAAATAGTCAAAACACTGGATCAAATATTTTCAGATCTAAGGAGTTATATATATACAAGAAGCTTAGAATCCTGGAGTCTCTATGCAAGCACTAAATACAAACAGATAAGCACTGCAAGGGTGAGAGGGAGGGAGCGCTATCTATGCCTGGCTTCACAAGTCAAAGGAGAATTAGATTTCAAAAGCAAGAGTAAGTTCCAGATGATCTGATGAAATGGGAACAGAGATGCTTATCTACTTATTTCTCAAATCTGAACTCCCCTTGCTGAGACACCAGCTATTTCTTATGCTGACGTGTAATTACCTTTGTACATAGCTGCGGATGTGAACAGAAAGTTACATACGCATAAATATGCAAAAGGTGTTTGCTGGAGAAAAGAGATGTTCATCGGTGGAGTAAATGAGGATGAGACCGTTGTTGGTAAAGA